>NW_015165241.1:198503-200443 GCF_001447785.1 Gekko japonicus | reverse complement strand
GCCCATTATAAAGATCTTGCCACAGTATCGCGATGGATTGGTACCGCTGAATCGGGCTTTTGGGTAATATCTATAGGTCACCATCTTGATTTGATCTGTATGATGAACATCATTGAGCACTTTATTATTGTTAATTATGGTTGTTTTTATTCTGTTTTTAATATTTTATATTGGCACATGGTTGCCCTTGTTTGTAAGCTGCTCTGAGCCCGTTTGCGGGGAGGGTGGGATAGAAATACAATAATAAATAAACAAACAAACGTACATGTAGCACTCATGACCACCACCACCCCCCAATTCAATCCAAGTTTCATTTTGCCATATTCCCCACAAAAAGGACAGGATCCCTCACCAGTTTCAAAACAAGAAGAGAAGACATGAGCATCTTCTAGGGAAACCAGACAATGCCAGGAGCGGGAAACTCCCTTCCCTGTGCTAGCTCACCTGTGTGCTTTGAAAATGTGACCTCACTATCATCTTGCACCTCCATGCCTTCCTCCACCCCCTCATCTTCCTCCTCCGTCTCCCAAGCAACCTCTTCTTCTTCTAAATCCACATCTTCCATCTCACTGGCCAGATCATCTGTGGCAAGGAAACAAACAGAATCTGAAACCATTCGGGAACATGTATTTGTTATCTATTTACATTATGATAGTCCACTTTTCTCACTGCGACTCAAGGCATATTGCACAGAATAAGTCTATACAAGCAACAGGATGGAACATCCATTAAAACAAAGCAATAGGGGGCTTCTGGTTTATGGCGACATGCAGGCAGACACATCTCCCAGACGTCCTGGGGATGTAAACTGCACACCAGCGTGTGGGAGGGGTCCGACGGGTCATGACCTCCCCGGAGCCTTGGTAAAACGCTCCCAGCCAGGGGGCTTTTGAGGGGCGACCTCTTTGATGGCCAAATGCTGGAGAATTGAGGCACCCCTCTGCCCCGAAGGTCCTGCATGGTACGAGTGCTGCTGACCGGGACAAGCGTTGGAGATCAGGCAAAATAAATGATGACAGGCGAGGCCGAATGGCCAACAACGAACTGTGAGTCGGGTTGAAGCAAGCATGAAGATATAAAAAGGAGCTGCCCCCACTAAAGAGCGACGGGAAAGTGAGCGAGCGAGCGGGGGAGGGGTCCCTCCCAAACGCATAGACAGAACACGGACGGAAAAAGGGGGGAGCGGAAAAATAAGCGACTAAAACTGTTTTCAGAGAACGCAGAAAAGCGTTCAGGCGAATATCAGAGACTTTAGCAACTTTTTTTAAAGGTAAACAAATCCAAAAGGATGGCGGGGAAGAAACCAGAGAAAGAGAAGCTGTTGAAACCGAAACTAGGGGGCAGTCCTCAAACGGATGAGGTCACTGAGCTCTTAAAACTCTTGACTGACTCCCTGTGCCCCCTGCTGGATGAGATCACTGGCATTAAACAATAACTGTCAATAATTGGTCAGAGTGTGGCAGCGCAGCAGATGCAACTGACTCAATCCTTAAAAGCAACAGAGCAAATGGGAGAGAAGGTGAAGGAAATGGACGTCACTACTAAAAAAGTTAAGAGAAAGGTGTAAGAATAAGACTGGTTCATTCTATCATATATGGTGGCTATGTGATGTTACAAAAAGGTTTTGGAGATGGGTATATGAAATAATGCAAAAAAGTATAAGAACTAAGGTCCCATTTACTCCAGAAATATTGTTATTGAATATATTTCCAAAAGACTTTGATAAAGCAGATAGGTATTTGATTGTTTATTTGTCAACAGCTGCAAGGATTTTATATGCTAAATATTGGAAAACAATGGAGACTCCAACAAAACAAGAATATGTGAATAAGCTGTTTGAAGCGGCTGAGAATGATAAATTGACGCTGGAGATGAGAGCTGGAACAGAATGGACTTTTCAAAAAACTTGGAAGAGATTTTATGACTGGTATAATATAAGC
>NW_015165241.1:195836-197981 GCF_001447785.1 Gekko japonicus | reverse complement strand
CTTCCCTATATTTTCTGTTGTAGTTTTGTAGTCTGTAAAAAAATCAATAAAAACCTCCCCCCAGGGGGATGGAAAAAACAAACAAACAAACAAACCAATAGGATTTGTACAGTAGAAATTTGGAACCAACCAGCCATCTGAAAATACAACTGAAGCAAAACATGTGTAAAATGATAAAGAAATTACATAGTAAGATGCTACTTACAACAACAGGCAGCATGAGCTAGACACAGGAGTATACACCATAATCCCTAACCCATTAACCAAGTATCTTTTTGAGCCCTTTTGTTACAGTACAGCCCTGTTATCTATGTAGGAAAGCCCTCCTGAATAATTCAGTTTTGCATAGTTTGCAGAAGAGGCCAGAAGAGAAGGAGCCTTCCTGACCTCCTCAAGCAGGCCATTTCGCAAGGCGGAGGCCACAGCAGAGAATGCATGTATGCGGACAGTTGCTGATTGTGGCCTTTTGCAGGTTGCCACTTGCAAAAGGCCTTGCTCAGATGAGCAAAGCTGTTGTGGTGGAGCATAGGGTAAAAGTAGGGTTGTCAACTTCCAGGTGGCAGCTGGAGAACTCCGCTATTACAATCGATCGCCGGACAACCATGATCAATTCCACCCAGGAAAATGGCTGTTTTGGAGGGTGGACTCCATTATACCTGGCTGAGGTCCCTCCCCAAACCCCATCCTCTCCAGGCCGCACCCTCCAAATCTCCAGGTATTTCCCAACCAAGAGCTGGCAACATGAGGGGCCAAGGCCACAAAGGGCTTTGTATGGGACAGCCAACGCTTTACATTGAGCCTGGTAACTGATGAAGGCAGTCGACGGAGTGACTGCAGAACGGGCATAATAAGCATGTCTGTATAGCACCCAATAATAGCTGACCTGTGGCGTCCTGCACCAACAACACTCTATTTGTTGATTTTGAGGTAAGGCTACTGGAAAGCGCATTACAGCAGTCTAGTCTCAATGTTACTGTAACCAGGGGTCATTTCATAGAAAAAGAGGTGCAGGAGGTCATTAGCATAACTCATTTGCATATATCACACCCCCTGACATCACCAGAAGTGTGTCAGAAGGCAACACCCACCGCTCAGGCTGCACTGGACTGTTTTGGATTGCTAGCTATTGGGGGGGGGGGGACACACACGCAGATCTGTCCTCACAGAGGAGGGAGAGCTTGTACCTGAACAAAACATGGTCTTAAAGGTGCCACTGGACTGTTTTGGACGGGGGGCGCTCCAATTTACCTGGCTGCTTCTTGCTCTGACTGAGGGCTGCTGGGAGCAGGGGGTGGGGCTTGCTGCATGTGCCTGCCCCCTGGGCTCTTTACTGCCGGAGCTCCGCTCCTGTGCCCTCCTGCAGGAAATGACCCCTGGCTGTAACACATACCCAAGTGGCCAGATCAAGATTTGAGGAGGGGGGCCATCTTCCAGGCTAGCCAGAGTTGGAAGAAAGCATTTTTGCAGCAGTATTACCTGGCACCTGGAGCAGTAACCTTGCATTCAACATAACCTCATGGCTCTTAGCTGAAGGGTCGGCTGAATTCCCCTGCTCTCAACTTCAGCAGAGTTAATGTAAAAAAAAAAAATACACAGAGCGCTATGAGAGGATCACCGAGGCAGACACGGCAACCGCACTCAGTCCCACTGATCAAGAAGCCATGCTTGCAAACCATTCCAAGAGCACTCCTCTATTCCTCCGGGCCCATCGTGAGGTCTTCAGCGTTGCCCATTCCAGGTAAAAGGTAAAGGTCCCCTTGCTCGAAAGCCAGTCGAGTCCGACTCTAGGGTTGCGGTGCTCATCTCCGTTTCAAAGCCGAAGAGCCGGCGCTGTCCGAAGACGTTTCCGTGGTCATGCGGCCGGCATGACTAAACACCAAGGCGCACGGGACGCTGTTCCCTTCCCACCGAAGTGGTACCTATTTATCTACTTGCCATTTCTTGCTTTCGAACTGCTGGGTTGGCAGGAGCTGGAACTAGAGATGGGAGCTCACTCCGTCATGCGGCACACTCGGGTCTCGAACTGCTGAATGACCGACCTTCCGTCAGCCTGCAGTTCAGCGTCTGAACCCCTTGGGCCACTGCAGCTCCCCGCCCATTCCAGGATCTGTCCGCTTTTCCCTTACAAGACAACCTAGACGATTA
>NW_015165241.1:177199-195681 GCF_001447785.1 Gekko japonicus | reverse complement strand
CATGAAAGCCCCTCTGCCTGCCGCGACCGCGGGTCCCCGATCCCCCGGGTCTTCCCCGCACTCTCACCGGGTCCAGGCGCCTCCAGGTCCACCACTTCCACGAGCTCCTCCGCATCCCCATCTCCACCTGCCTCCAGGAGCAGCAGAGCCGCGGACCCCTCCGGCGCGGCGCCACCTCCAGGCTCCGCCATGGCTGTCCTCACTCACCCGCGCCACATGCGCCGCCCGCACCGACCCCGCTCAGCCGCTCGCCGTCGTTCCGCTTCTCCGATGAGGGGCGGAGCCAGAGGCGCCACGACCAATCACCGGACCGGGTTTCGATAAGGCTGGCCACTCGAAGCCGTCCAAACAGCCTCCCTCTCGTTCGAGCGTCTCGCAATTTAGGCGCTGCCGCTAGGTGTGCAGGGAACTGTAGTCCTCGTCGTCGTTTCCTGCCTCGGGGCGATCCCTGACGGTTCCAGGACCTCGAAGAGAGGTCTCGGGAGATGTAGTCCGGCTTGTGTCCTCCTGCCCGCTCTCGCGCTGCAGCCGGGGCGGAGGGTTCTGTCCGAGATGGCGGCTGCGTGTCTTCGAGTTCCGGGTAGGCTGGGCGGGGGCAGATGATGAGCCACCCTGAAGCGGACGAAGCCCGTGCTTGGGGCCCCGGGGCCGAAGGGGGCACTGCAAAGATGGGGAAAGGGCGAAAGGCTCCGTTTGCACCCAGTCTGTGGTGTCATCCTAGGAATACACTTTTGTATTGCTGCAACCTGCACTGTAGATCTGGTCAGACAGGCCAACATGGGTCAGTGCTGAGGGCACCCACCCGTGAGCCTGAATCTGCCCCTGATGGCTGGGGAGCAGTGTTCCCTCTAAGCTGAGTTAGTGTGAGCTAGCTCACTGTTTATCAGCCTCCAGCTCACAGATTTTTGTCTTAGCTCAGGAAGGATGGCTCCAGACCCAACTAATTTATGCAGTAGCCAAATCGCTCGCTCACAATTTTCATGCCAGTAGCTCACAGAGTAGAATTTTTACTCACAAGATTCCACAGCTTAGAGGGAACATTGCTTTATCGGATAATCAGCATTTTCTTGGGGAAGGTGGCTTTGGTGTCGTGGTTAAATGCGAGGACTCTAATCTGGGAGAACCGGGTTTGATTCCCCCACTCCTCCACTTGCACCTGCTGGAGGACCTTGGGAAAGCCGTAGTTCTGACAAGAGCTGTTCTTGAAAAAGAGCCGTTTCTGTCAAGAGCTCTCTGAGCCCCACCTACCTCACAGGGTGTCTGTTGTGGGGAGGGGAAGGGAAAGGAGATCGTAAGCCATTCTGAGACTCCAAGTGAAGGGCAGGGTATAAATCCAATCTCTTCTTTACATGCAAGTGGGTGGCTATTGATCTGGAGATTGTAATCCTGTGCACAGTTACTTAGGAGAAAGCTGTGTTGAACTTGCGAGGCAGTAATTGGATTCAAAAGAGCACGGAAACTGGCTGTCCATAGTGTTAGGGTGCGTTCAGACGGGCAGCTAATCCCATCATTATGCCAGTTTGAATTTTATCCCGATCTTTTTAATCCATTGTAGCATGACCAGACATCCCCCTGGTGAACTGCCTTACCGTGCGCTGCCTCCATTGTGGATTGTCTAGACAGCGTCCACTGAAGGAGGCATGCACGGTGTTTTTTTTTTAAAAAAAAAACCTTTTTGCCCATGCGCATAGGCATCACAGTGAGTCCTTGTTGATCCGTGCATGTCTAGAGATTTTTTTAAATGGTGCCTGCTCGGATTGGTCTGACGTCAGACTAGCCCGATGGGAGGGTTGCGCACTGGTGGAACGTTACGCTGGTGGAATGCTGGTGGTGGAAGTTGTCCCGCAGGTAACCGAAAACCCCAGATTTAAAGTGGTATCTTTTAAGTACGGCTCCGAAGCGCGGCAAAACGGGATGCCCACGAAAGAGGGACATTTCCCAGATGTTTGTGTCTGGACATTACCTTTAGATCCATGAGGCAATAGTGCCTTGCACGGATCTAAAGAGCCGTCTGATCGGACTCATAGAGACACAACTTCTGTCTCTAGCTGTGTTTTTCCCAACCCATTTTGAGAAAGTACACAAAGCAGTCCTGTTGAGTCCTCTAGCAAGATCAGGTGGCCAAATAAGCCAGTATCTTCCCACATTTCAAATTAAATTGTGTTCATTTCAAGGCACATTACCCAAAAATGCAGAATACTGAAATGCAAGAGTCCAAACAACCATGGATCTTGTTCTGAATTCAAAAATAGAGATCTAGCAGTTTATACTGGGTAGAAGAGGATGGTGGGGTGCAGGCCTGCTACAAAAGAGAGCGGGTTGTTATTGGTACTGGAGACCATGGTAGGAGGAGGGGCTTCTTCCTATCAATCGCATTTCGTTAGGCCCCCCCCGCCCCCGAAGGGTTTTATAGGTGGGCTCACCATGTGAGGTAGATTACATTGAGCGTGAGTGACTAGGCTAGGTTACCCGATGAGCTTTTTGGCAGAATGGGAATTTGAAACCAGATTGTCATCTGACATTCCAGCCACCATACTACTCTGTTGCTGGGATCCCTAAAAACAGAATATATGCTAATCTGATGTTGCTTCTCCCCACTGGCCAAGGTGACCAAGGCAGCCTGCAACCCCTGAGCCCCCTATGACTTAAACAGTTGTACAGAATAGGGGGAGCAACCGTATATCAGTGGTAAGGTGGGGGGAAAGCTGCATCTGCAGAAATTATTGCATAGGTACTTGTTTTCATTTGCATCTGATCTCTCTACTTGCCCTCCTGTCAAGACTTCATAATACAGGCAGCTGCAGTTTCCAGGTGTATTAGAAGACATCTAGTTGCAATATGATCACAATCACAATATTAATTAGTTCCTGATAACACAGTGCAATCCGAGACATGCTGATTTGGGAATAAACCTCACTGAACTCTTTTAAGGCCTAACTCAGAGCAAATATGCCTTGGATAGTATTGTTAGTCCACTTTTTGGGAATACACTGCTCAATGAGAGTGAAGTTTCCTTCTTCTCAGTTCTTACTTATCATTGGTATTCTGATTCTCATAAGCAGTTTAAATTTGGAGCCAGGAATTAGTGGATCACAAACAGGGAACCTGCCAGGATTTACAGGGGGCTTCTCATTTCCCCCTCCCCTATTGCTGCTGCTTCTTTTTTCTTGAAAGCCCATCAGCCTCTCCCTTTTCCCTGCTTCCTCCTGTCTTTCACACCAACCAGCCAGCATATCTTTATCTGCCTCCAGTCTTCGGCTTTCCCTGGCATCTTCTTTCTGGTGCTGAGCTGAGCTGGGCCTAATTGCAAGGTTGGGAACCTGCAAGGATATAAGAACTTAAGAGAAGCCACGTTGGATCAGACCAATGGCTCATTCAGTCCAACACTCTGTGTCACACAGCAGCCAAAAGCCAGGTGCCATCAGGAAGTCCACCAGTGGGGTCAGAACTCCAGAAGCCCTCCCACTGTTGCGTGCCCCCCCCCCAAGAACCAAGAATACAGAGCATCACTGTCCCAGACACAGTGTTCCACCTCTATGTTGTGGCTAATAGCCACTCACAGACCTTTGCTCCATACGTTTATCCAATCCCCTCTTGAAGATTTCTATGCTTGTAGCCACCACCTTTTCCTGCGGCAGTGAATTCCACATGATAATTACTCTGCGTGAAGGAATACTTCCTTTTATCTGTTCTAAGCCTACTGTTTGTTGATCTCATTGAGTGCCCACCAGTTCTTGTATTGTAAGAAAGGGAGAAAAGTACTTTTTTCTCTGCCTTCTCTCCCTTTTGGCCCCACTGTTTCCAGCCATAGCATTTCTGTAAGAGAACCTATTTCTCTTTGATTCTCAAGGACTTACAGGGGATCCCTCAGATTCCTCTATATCTCCTCCCCACACTATTTCCTCTTGCCCTCCTCTCTTCCAACTACCAACCTTTATCTACCCCCCTTCCCATCTTCAATTACATTTAATATTTCATTTATACCATGCCTTTCTTCACCACTTGGATCCAACACCGCTTACTTATTCTCCTATCCTTACTTTATCCTTGCAACAGGCTTCTGAGGTAGATGGTGGTGGTGTGTGTGTAACTGGCCAAAGGTTACCCAGTGAGCTTCCACAGCAGTGTGAGGGTTCAAGCATGGGTCTCCCAATCCTAGTCTGAAATTCTAACCACTACATCAAACTGGTTTTTGTAGGGTGGCTACTGTTGGAACAGGAGCAAGCAGCCAGTCCTGGGCAAGTCATGCAAGTAAAGGGGTATCAAGTTGCCCTGTGTTTGCTGTCCACCCTGGTCCAATGAATCCTCCCTCAAAGGCCAAAACAGCCCTGAAAAGCCCTCCTCCCTCTTTTCCTGCTTTTTACTGACAGAAATCAAGGCTGGATTACTGGCAATACTGCATGGTTGCCTAGAAATGGCGCACACGTTTTTTTTGTTTAATTTCAGATTTTTCTGCAAACCTGAGGCTTTCCCCAAGGTTATAGAAAGATCTGTCTTATCTGACCATGGCCCCAGAGTTAAGTATCCACAGATTTGGCCACATTGAGAATGGTATATATTGATTTCAATTGTTATAAAAGAGCAATTTTATGTACACAGTGTGACTTTTTTGCAGGCTTCCTCTCTGCTGCTGGGAGCCGAAAAGCAGGCTTAGTTGTGCCCTTCAAGACTCCCACCAGATGCTTCCATCGTAGCCACTGGGCTTTTAGAGAATTACAGACAAAGCCACAGCCTGGTGAGCAAGTCTATGAAGGAGAGGAATATATCCCACGGGAGAAAGCCAGGAACCCCATGAAGGCAGTTGGCATTGCCTGGTGAGCATCAAGATGTTAGCTTGTGTTGTGAGTTCCTACCCCAGTACTTCAGCTTGCTGTCACTTTTGCAGTCTACAGTACCGGGTAAAACATTGTGACAGGATGCTGGTTGAGTGCTTAGATGTGCGATGCCGGACAGCAGCAAACGATAGTAGGATAATAAGCATGGATAGTGAGTGACAGGAGGCTGTGGCTTGAAACCCACCGGCCCTTGCGTAAAGGGTCCCAAACAAAAGCCGAAAATCAACAAGAAAAGCAGCGGAAACAGAAGCTAGCCAATGTACAAGTTGAATAAAGAATATAATCTGGTAACAATACAACAACTATACAATACTGCAATATTTAGAAATCATAAGAAGGTGAAAAATCATTGGAAGGTATGAAGATCCTGGGTGCACACTTCGTTTTGAGTCACATCTTCTTCAGCAGAAATAACATAACTCTCTAGTGTTCCGAAGCTGGTATAACTAGAGAGCCTATCACTCAGGTTTGTGACTGGTTGCCTATCTGTTTAGTAGTGAAGATTAAAAACTGAAAATGACGACTTACAAAAAGATTACATTTTTGAGACACAATAGACTTCAGATGCCCATACTTATGTTATTTCTGCTGAAGAAGATGTGACTCGAAACGAAGTGTACACCCAGGAACTTCATGCCTTCCAATGATTTTTCACCTTCTTATGATTTCCAAATATTACAGTATTGCATGGTTGTTGCATTGCTACCAGATTATATTCTTTATTTAGCTTGTATACTGTTTAGTGTCTGTTTCCACAACTTTTCTTGTTGATTTTCTCCTTTGCCGGGAAGTCTTTCTGTTTGTACTTCCAAACAAAAGCCGGACAGGGAGTTGTAAGCTCTTTGTACCTTTTAATTATTCAAGAGGGCTTTTGTACGTAGGCAGTAAAGTAGCACTGTACAAAAGGCTTCACAAAGTTACTTGGATAAATTATTGGGGATTGTGATCTGTACTGCTGTGTATAGTTTGCTGTGAGTTGAATCCTATTGTGTAATTTTGCATCATTTAATGTTTCACGTTAACGCTTGTACTTTGCTTCAGTCCTGTCCTTTAGACCTGGTTGGATCTACAAGCCAAATCCTATTTCATTGTTTCTTGAATGTCCCCTCTTGTTGATTGTATCGACTCACTCTGTGTAATCCGCCTTGCATCCCAGTGAGAAAGGCGGCCTGTAAATCACATAAATAAAAATAGTCCAGACGCCATGCAGCTTTTTGCTTAAGTATTAATTTTGTCTTCCCAAGGGCCATCGGCTTCCCTTCTGGCATCATCCTTTTCTTCCTCACTAAGCGACAAGTGGAGAAGAATCGTTTGAAACAGTTGAAAATCCACCAAAAGATTAAGGCATCCAATGAGGGAGAGTATGCGAGAGAGCGGTACAAGTTGGCCACACGGAGACCAGAGGAAGTGACTGAAACAAACACTTAAGCTTTGGCTACAGTTGCAATATCCAAAGCTTCTAGTACTTATGGTTAAGTAATTCCTACTGTGCAGTTACTGGAATTAAAAGATGCTCTGATGAATTCTTCAGGCCCGGGTGGGACACAGCACAGCACTGCACCAGATACATACAGCAGGTTTCTCATGTTGCCTTTGTATGGAGATAAGCAGCTGTCATCAATAAATCCCTTTCAACCTCCAAATCCTCTGCATTTGATGGGTCCTAGAAAAGAAATACAGTAGTCTGCCTGGCAACAAAAAGCATTTTTATTTTAAAAATTCCCGTACTCATAAGGCTGTGTCAGTTTCCAGCTGCAGGAACAACATTTTGGAGAGCTCGGTAGCAGGTATACTTGTCATCCATATTCAGCTCACAGGGCCTGCAGATGCACAAAAACACCCATTGTCCATCAGGACATGGTACAGCAATTGTAGGCTCTCTCTGCTTCTGCATGTGTGCATTGCTTGCTGCTGGAATGCACAGAAAATCAAATGTAACAAAATTGTGATGGTGAGATGGAGTTTTTGCTGTACTTATCTATGTGGGAGGAGAATAGGAGCTGGTGCGACCTCACACAAAGGCAGTTGGGTCCTTAGAGAGCTGCACTTGGGTAGACAGTGCATACCAGTGCATCCAGCTGCTTCCTCCCAGCCAGGTAAGTTCAGGCGGTCCGGGGGAATTTGGGGTGTTCCCTGTCCTGTCTTTGGATATCCCCTTTAGTACCTGCAGAAATATTTCCTGGCAACAAGTGATGGTGATGAGACCTGTACTTAAGGTAAGAGCTATTAGAAATTTCTGTCATTTCCACATGTAGGTATTGGTGCATTCTTCCAAGGATATAACAGAGGGAAACGACAGTTGGGACATGCCCTTCAAATGGGGGGGAGAGAGGATAAAACCCCCCTCTCCCTATTGAGGTTGTATTTGCTTCCTTTATCCAACTCCTTGCTTTTGATTTGCACTCATGGGAAATAAGTCAATATTGCATTCTGCACACTAAGCTGTCCTCTTTAGCCCTAAGGAGTGGGGCTACCATTTGGGATCAGGGACTTTGATCAAGTGGAGACCCAAAGTTGCCTCAGAGGTCTTCTGAAACAGAGCTGAAGCCGTAGTGGCCCCTTGCTTCATGCCTTCGTAATGTGACAGTGCACCCTCTGTGGTGCCAGCCTACAAGGGTCAGTAGTCAGCTCATCAAACACTATATATTTGTGTGCAGATACGAGAGGTAGGTTTAGGTTTCTGCTAGTGGAAGAATCAATATATTTCTTGGGAGCGTGTGTTGTGCAGAAATGGAAGTCCAATATATATTCTAATAGCCAAGTGTAGTCCCATATGCAGATAATTAAAAATCAAGTTGTGTGTGTAGAAAGAACAAAATGAGGACTTCTAGGGCAACACGGTCTCTCATTAGGACTCGGAGTCTTCTGTGTGTGGCTCCAAGACCTTGACTCCCTAGGGGTGTATAATCGCAGTATGAGAGAGGATTTATCTTACCCCTCTGATAAGAGGCCCTCAGAAGGTTTTTATCAGAGCCGGCTTTTTGGACCCTGAGAAGATTTGATTCTCTCAAGGAAGAGAGTCAACAGTGGCCTCAGTGCCGGTAAGAGAGGCTTGCTCCACCCCCTCTGCTCTTTCCCACCCTCCCTTACTTATTTTTATATATTTTGCACATCTTTATATGCTTCATTTATAAAAAGGACATTGAGCAAACCTTTTTTAAAAAGAGGGGGCTGTGATCGGTTTCTCTTTTCTTCTTTTCATGATGAACTGAATTGAGTGGCAGAGACTATTCAAGTTAATTAATGATTACTCCAGTGCAAGGTTTATTGCTTTACTCCTCTCTACATCTTTGAGACTCTCTTACCTGTCTGTGGTGGTCAGCTTTCACCGCACTTCTTTGGAAACCAGCCTGTATTTAAATATAAGATTTTTTGCCAGGAATCTTGCTTTTGGTTTTCAGTGTCAGAGCCGGGTCTCTAATAGAAAGCTCTGAGAGTCCATCAGGCTTTGTTCAGGGAAGAGAAGCTTCATTTGTCTATCCGTGGTGGGGAGCTTCTTTCCACCCCCACCCCCTGGTGGCTCCACACTACCTAGTTAAGCCAGCCTTTCCATCCATCCGTGTCCATGAGCACGACCCCTTCGGGCCCCCCTCATGTTCCCCCATGTCAGACCCATGTAGTAGGGGTGGAAACGTAGTTGTTCGAGTTGTGGGGAAACACTGCAACGGTGGGTAATTTGGGAGCCTCATTGGGAGAGGGGGGGGACCCCAAGTCAGAGAGTCAACTCAGCCAGGAAGGACGGTGTATTCCTTTGGGCAGGGGCAGTACAGGCAAGTCCCCACAGCCAGCCGTCAGAGGAGGGGGGACTCCCAAGTCAGAGACTCGGCCCATCCAAAAAGACGGGTTTCTTTCTGTTGGCAGGGGCAGTAAGGGCAAGACCCCACCAATGCTCCCTCTAAGCTGTGGAGTCCTGTGAGCAAAAATTCTACTTTGTGAGCTCCTGGCATTAAAGTTGTGAGTGAGCGATTTGGCTGCTGCATCAATGAGTTTGCTCTGGAGCCCTCCTTCCTGAGCTAAGACAAAAATGTGTGAGCCGGAGGCTAAAAAACTGTGAGCTAGCTCACACTAACTCAGCTTAGAGGGAACACTGGACCCCACAATCCAACAGTTCCCCTTCCTTCTCCTTCCAACCCTTTATCCTCAGTTCTAACCAGTGGGAAACGTTCAGATTTGCATAGTACAACGAATAGACAAGTGCAAATGAGCAGGGTTGTTCCATCTCGTATCAGGACAGCCTCTTTCAAGATCTGTCAATAAACGCAAGCTTACCAAGACGTCTCAGAGAGACCGACAAGAGGGATCCCCTGCCTCTGTGGGGGGCAAGCAGAGACAGACATGAGCATCTCAGTCCAAAACTCACCATACTGGGATGCCCGGCTTCTCCACAGCACAGGGCGATGCCCGTCTCGTGGGACTCGCACTGTGGAGTCCTGTGAGCAAAAATTCTACTTTGTGAGCTCCTGGCATTAAAGTTGTGAGTGAGCGATTTGGCTGCTGCATCAATGAGTTTGCTCTGGAGCCCTCCTTCCTGAGCTAAGACAAAAATGTGTGAGCCGGAGGCTAAAAAACTGTGAGCTAGCTCACACTAACTCAGCTTAGAGGGAACACTGGACCCCACAGCCAGCAGATAGAGCAGAGAGGGAACCCCCACTTCAGAGAGACAGGCGACCCAAGCGGAAAGGGGGGGTTGCTTTGGGGTGGAGCAGAAAGGCAAGCCCCACAGCCAGCGGGCAGAGGAGAGAGGGGAACCCCCAAGACAGGAGGCCCAAAAGTGCTGGGCTGAGCCAGGGGGACCCCGCTTCAGAGACTAGCAATCCTGGAAGGAGAGGGGGGGTTGCTTCCGGGAGAAGCAGAAAGGGAAACCCCACAACCAGTGCCAAAGGGACTTGGCAACCCCCCAAAGAGTGTATTGAAAGTGGGTTGCCAACTGGCCAGGGCAGGGAGAACATCCCAAGTCGGAGACTGAAGGCAACCCAAGGAGAAACAGGTTGGGGTGGGGGTGCAGAAAGGCAGCAGCCACCCCCCACCCCCCATGAAAGTGGATGGGAAGCCGGGCAAGGAGAGAACTCCCGGGTCAGAGACAGACCCAACCAATGTTCCCTCTAAGCTGTGGAGTCTTGTGAGCAAAAATTCTACTATGTGAGCTACTGGCATTAAAGTTGTGAGCAAGCGATTTGGCTACTGCATAAATTAGTTTGCTCTGGAGCTGTCCTTCCTGAGCTAAGACAAAAATGTGTGAGCTGGAGTACCCCGCCCCCCCCCCCCCGAAAGTGGATTGAAAGCTGAGTGCTAACTGGCCAGGGCAAGGAGAGAACTCCCAGGTCAGAGACAGAACCAACCCAAGCAGAAAGGGGTGGAGGATGCAGAAAGGCAAACCCACAGCTAGCGCCAAGGGGACTCAGCAACCCCCCCCCTCGAAAGTGGTTTGAAAATGGGTTGCCAACTGGCCAGGGGAGAGAGGGAACTCCCAGGTCACAGACTTAAGCAACCCAGGCAAAAAGGGAGGGAGGGGGGGTGCAGAAAGGGAAAACCCACAGCCAATGCTAAGGGCAGTTACCTATCCCCCACCCCCGAAAGTGGTCTGAAAGTTGGTAGTCAACTTGCCAGCACAAGGAGAAAACTCCCAAGTCAGAGACTGAAGCAACCCAGGCATAAAACGGGTGGGTGGGTGTCCTTTTGGGATGAGCAGAAAAGGCAAGCTTCACAGCCAACGGGCAGCAAGAAGAGCTGCTTGCAGAACCTACAGAAGGGGTGGGGGAACTCTGCTGTTTGACTTGCCAAGGAAACAGGCAACCCCTAAGTCAAAACAAAAAGGCCTTGTGAAAGCAAAACAATTCGACCCACGTCTCCCACCCCTTGCCTCAAAGAAACAGAAGGGAGGGGAAAAGGCATTGTGGCCCTGGAACTCAGGCAAGGGAAAGCAGGTGAGAAAAAGACATACGACAACACTTTTCATCTGGCAGTTTGTGTTGTTGCCAGGAGAGCCAGCAGGTTTCTCCACCCACCCAACCACCCACCCAGTGACCCCAGTAAATTCCCCCCCCCCACCCCAGGCCCGCCATGAGGCAATGAGAACTAGCCTTGCAGAAAACCTGACACAAAACAAAGGACAGTCACGCAACTCCAGGGGAATATATACACACACCCTCCCATTCCAAAGCAGAAGGATGGACATCTCTGATTGGAAATCAGAGTTGTCTGTCAGTGTCGGATGCTCGATATTGGTCCCTCGACAGCTGGAACATCCCACCCACACCTGCTTTTCCACAGAAAACTGCAGGGGTGGGGGTTCTCTGCCGAGAGTGCCCGAACGCTTCCGAGCCAGATGCAGGAAGCTTCAAACTGGTCTGTCCAAGCCTCAAACAAGGCAAAGAGCCAATTTGGTGTAGTGGTTAAGTGCACGGACTCTAATCTGGGAGGACTGGGTTTGATTTTCCACTCCTCCACTTGCACCTGCTGGATGACCTTGGGCAAGCCGTAGTTCTGATAAGAGCTGTTCTTGAAAAAGAGCAGTTTCTGTCAAGAGCTCTCTCAGCCCCACCTACCTCACAGGGTGTCTGTTGTGGGGAGGGGAGGGGAAGGGAAAACAGATGAAAGAAGTCGCACCTTGGACTGAATCTTTTGAACTGAGACTTTGATGGGAGTTCTTGTTTGGGTGTCGGTGATGCAGCCGGAATCATAGTCTGACCACTACCCACTCAAGAGAAGGATGGGAGCTGGTAGATATGGGGCCGGTAGTGCTGATACCTCACAAGGGAGACAGTTGAAATGGTCCACCTACCGAGGCTCTTGCATTCTAGAATGGTCTGGGGGATTTTAGGGTTCCAAACACAAACTCTGTTGAGGCCATAGCGGACACTTATTGGATGTCCCATCTTGTTGACTGCATTTCACCTACTCTGTGTAATCTGCCTTGAGTCTAGGTGAGAACGGGAGACTATAATGTAATGAGAATGGGAGACTATAATGTAATGTACTTTTCTCCCTTTCTCACAATACAAGAACTCGTGGGCACTCCATGAAATTGCTGAGCGGTCGGGTTAGAACAGATAAAAGGAAGTACTTATTCACCCAAAGAGTGATTCACACATGGAATTCACTGCCCCAGGAGGTGGTGGCGGCTACAAGCATGGACGGCTTCAAGAGGGAACTGGATAAACATATGGAGCAGAGGTCCATCGGTAGCTATTAGCCACAAGGTATAGATAGGAACTCTCGGTCTGGGGCAAGGGATGCTCTGTATTCTTGGTGCTTGGGGGGGGGTCAACAGTGGGAGGGCTTCTTGTGTCCTGGCCCCACTGCTGGACCTCCTGATGGCACCTGGTGTTTTGGGTCACTGTGTGACAGAGTGCTGGACTGGATGGGCCTTTGGCCTGATCCAACATTGGCTTCTCTTATGTTCTTGGTGCTGGGGGGGGCAACAGTGGGAGGGCTTCTAGTGTCCTGGCCCCACTGCTGGACCTCCTGAGGGCACCTGGTATTTTTGGCCACTGTGTGACACAGAGTGTTGGACTGGATGGGCCTTTGGCCTGATCCAACATTGGCTTCTCTTATGTTCTTAAGTTATCTTTGGAGGTCCTGCTTTGGGTGCCCCCAGCACCTGAGGACCTTCTTGGTCAGGGCACCAATACTTTGGAACTTCCTCCCCAGGGAGATCATCTGTCTCCCTCTGTCCTTGTCTTCCACCTGCAGATGGAGACTTTGATTTGCTTAGCATATGCCCAGTAACAGTTATTGGCCCAGACTCCCTCCCCTGTTTCGGTGTTGTGTATTTGTTTTTACTGAATTATTTTATATACAATTTTAAATGCTGCTTTAATGTTCCAATGTTTTCACGTTTCCGTGTTCGCCTCCTCGGGGACCCTATTTGTGTAGAAAGGCAGCACAGAAATGTTTTAAATAAAAATAATAAAATAACCTCTCCATACGCCCCGAATCAAACTGTTTTACACAGAAGTCAACAATTATTTCAGTGGTATTTACCCCAAAGTTAAATTCGCAGCTTTAGAGAGCAAGAGTTTGGGAATGATCCCGGATGCCTCCCTTTCAATGGAGGTCCAGATCACCAATGTTAAGCTGGCATTTTACATCTCCATCCGGTTAAACTGTTAGCCCCCTACCTGCCACCCTCTGACTTAGCCATTGTGATCCATGCAACAGTCACCTCTAGAGTGGGTTACTGTAACTTGCTCTATGTAGGGCTGCCCTTGAAGTTGATCTGGAAAATGCAACTGGTTCAAAATGCAGCTGTGAGCATTCTCACAGGAACTCCAGTTAGAGAGCACATTCAATCAGTGCTCTGTCAGCTGCTTTGGCTCCAGATTGCAGACCGGATCAAATTCATGGGTCAGGTATTGCCCTTTAAAGCACCAACATACCTTCAGGACCGCCTGTCTTGGTACATCCCCCACAGAGCACTACACTCAAGTGACCAAAACCTATTGGTGGTCCCCAGCCCCAAAGACATCCATTTGTCATCAACCAGGGCCAAGGCTTTTCCAGGAGAGATCAGGGCCCTGTGGGATTTAGTGCAGTTCCGCAGGGCATGCAAAACAGAGTTGTTCCGCCAGGCCTATGGTTGAGGGCAGTACAAGGGTCTCAATCAGTGAGCCAGTTTGGTGTAGTGGTTAAGTGTGCGGACTCTAATCTGGGAGAACCGGGTTTGATTCCCCACTCCTCCACTTGCACCTGCTGATGTGACCTTGGGTCAGTCACAAGCTCTGGCACAGCTGTCCTTGAAAAAGAGCAGTTTGTGTCAAGAGTTCTCTCAGCCCCACCCACCTCACAGGGTGTCTGTTGTGGGGAGGGGGAGGGAAAAGGGGTTTGTAAGCCGCTCTGAGACTCCAATCTCCTCCTCCTCCTCCTCCTAACTGATTGGCCTCCCCCTTCCCCCTTCCCTGTGTCCCTTCTCCAGTAGCTGAATATTTCCCCTTCATATTGGGTCTATACCATCTTGATTTTAGAACAACTGATTATATTGTACTGTATGTATTTTAATATATTTTATTAATGATTTAATGATTTGATATTTGGAAATCTTAATTATCTATTTACAAACTGATGTTACCCACTCTGAGCTGGCCTTCGGGAGAGTGGGCTATAAATTAAATAAATAATCCTAGAAGGCCTACTCAGAATCCTGCTCACATGCAGTCAGTGGAGCGTACTCCTAGTGTCATACTAGAACAAACTAAAGCAGTTCCTGGTCACTCTATCACACAAACCTGGAAGATCACTTTATTCAAAAATATAAATTTTATTTGCACACATGATGTGGATCCCAGGAGTTAGGGGGCTTCTAGTTGAAAGAACTGCCTACATATTGGCTAAGTATGCTGACAAAAATACAAGATATGTTGAAGGGACTATGATACATCATACCAAGGTGGTAACATGTACACGCTGCATTCATGTATACAGGGCACTAAATGCAGCCTAGGTCTGGCGTATGGAAACAAAGAATGCAGGCATTTTATGGATTATGGTCAACGTCCGCACTGTACAGAATCTGCAGCCTCCCACTTACAGCTATCCGCTATATGAATCCACTAGTAGCTTCTATACATGTACTGGAGGTAAGAGCACAGTAGCAGAATATTAACTTCAGAAAGAAAAATGTTCCTCTGAATCTTTGGGGACAGTTTTGGCATCCTAATCTCTGCTGCCTATAATCTGCAAAAGGAAAGTAAAGATGTAGATTATATCTGTGTATATCTTGAGGGCTCCGTAGACATATTCCTCAGGGCTGATCGTGTGTTTTCTGTTCCCCAACACCAACTGCGTATCATATGCAAGAAACTACAAAAAAAAAAAAGCATGAGAAAGCAATTAGTTGTGTGCTTCAAGAAATTATCCAATAATAAAGCATTTATTCCTGCTCTTCTTAGCTACACAAACCAGGATCTAGGCTTGGAGGGCTAGTTCATGTGTTACAAAACTGCAATGTGAGAAGGAAACACACTTTGTTTGAAACAATACCCACTATCCATTGTATGTACAAACTATAGAAATCCAGGGCCCATCTCTGCTCCCTTGAACATTTATAATGGTAGTCACAAGTCTACCTAGGAACTTTGTCATATACAGAGTGACCCCAAGTCCAACCAAGATTTTTCTTCCTTTGGCTCCCAATGTTCCACCCTGTCTTCCATTACATATATTTCCATTCAACAGGTTTTAGGCAATTGTTTCCCGGCCAATTCCCCATGTACTTCTGGGTTTTCTCCTCCTAAAAAGCATCATTCCTTTGTTACTAAAGAAATTATAAAATGTTCCAAGTTCCCATCCAGCAAATAATGAAACTAAGTGAACCAGAAAAAACATAAAGTACTTTTTATGTCAAAATTATCTCAGAATAATTCAAAACAACAAACCTTTTAAATTAATGTGTTTATGAAAGTTAATAAAATAAGCTATGTATGTCATTAATGAATCAGCAAAAATTAGTAGGAGATTCTTTGGTTCCATTCCAAAACATAAAGATATCATCCAAAATCTTTTATAAAAAATAATATATTTTCAATGGATATTGCTGTCCTGAAGGATATACTTATTTTCCAATCTATCCATAAACAGATTGCCCAATCTGGTGCAGATCTGCACCCCATAACCATGTCTGAGATTTGCCAGAAAAATTCTCCTTGGAATTGGGGGGGGGGGGGAATCTTTAAACATAAGTCTGCAATGTGACGCCGAAAGGACATTGGGGTGCTGATCTCTTTTTTTCTAGCATCTCCCATAGTCTTGCGGAATATGGGTGTAAAACCACATCTAGAGTGACAAAAGAAAAACCCTCCTCTGCATGTAATTGTATATTGTTAATGTGGTTTAGAAAATCCACTGTATCTCTTAAGTAAAAGCCAGTTGACTGGACAAAGGGCTTGAGAAAAAGACTCAAATACTGGGCCAAAGGTTCTGAAACAGATCCACATCCTGAAACTATGGGTCTTCCTGTAAAATAGAAAATACATTTTTTAATAAAAAAATTTTTGGACAATATCTTTACAATTTGGAATGGAACCAAAGCCCTTTTTGTTAATTTTGGCCAATTCATTAATAACATACATGACACAATTACATTTGAAATCTAAAGTGCATTTTTTGGAGGTATTAATGAAACGAGGCCAGGCACGACATTAAACTGAAGGAAGCATTAAATCCCACGGACGTTTGGGAAACTGGACTGTTCTGAAAGACAGGGAGGGATGTAAAAGAGGAGCAAAGGCAGGAGAAAGAGGCGAACAAAGGGAAACACAGCACATGGCTAACGAGATATGGACAAAGCCTTCTACCTATTCTACAGTCCTGTGACCTGCCTGGAGTCCTTGCAACAGGACAGGCAACAGCTCTTAAATGTTCCAGTAAGATAGTTCACTCTTTACTAACCAGGGTGAAAACTATTGCACCGATAGCTGCATACAACATGTGGAGCCAGTAAACCTGCAACAGAAAAGAGAAATCAGTGAGTTGTCCCTTTCTTTAACTGGTTTCCTAGATTGCATAAAGAGGAACAATGACCAGAAACTAAATGCAAGTAACAGAAGATGTTCAGAGGGATGGAGAAATTAAATGATTTTAAAAGGAAAGCCAACAGGGTATTGGATACCCGCAACCTCCCAGTCATAACTGAACTACCATTGGGGCAGACAATTGGTTATACACATTGTTCTTTTAAATAATGTTAGGGAAGAATACACGTTCTTGCTGTTGCCATCAGATTCAGTGACACAGAGTTCAATATGTCCACATGCACATTGGATATAGAGCCATAAAGAAAGACTAAATTGTCACTTCCAGAAGAGCCATTGGGACTGGAATTGATCCAGGCCCCTCAGTTTTCTCCATTAGCTGCTTACATATTTGAAGGATAGGACAATTGCTGTGATAATCCCAGTCACCATGACAACGATGCCCAACACACAGAACAAGCCAGCACAGGATGTAAAATCCACCTGCAAATGAGAAAAGCACATATGTTAGGAGAAGATGGGGAGAAGAGATGCAGACAGCACATTACCCACTCTATTGTATACCACAACCTATGCTGCAGAAGACTTCAAGGCCTTGCCAATTCCATTATATTGAGAATCATACACAAAGTTACATTTACCCCAAACTTTCAGGTTTATCTTCATAGATACATGGACAATGAACATGTAAAGTTAAAAACCAGGCCTTTCAGAACAGCACATTTGAAAGTCAATTACTAAAGTTACGTAGTGGCAGTATAAACAGCACTGAATGTACAGGAAGCCTGGCACTCTCATCAACTAAAGATGAGAATTTCCCCAGGAAATTAAGGATGAGAAATTCCCCAAGGAATTTGTGACACACTTAAGAAAGCAGTATTATATGTCTTAAGGACAGTGTACTTCACCTTTGTCTGGAAGCAGAAGATGGTGACTATTATGGCCACGATGGCTGTGATTATCATGGCAAGGAAAACAGCTTTTGTATTATACGTACTGCAAACAAAGAATTGAACATTTATTTCACCCTAAGATTTTTAGCATTACAGAGGCAGTGACAAAAGACACCGTGAATTATATCCTTAAGGCATACTGTCGGGAATTTATACACACACATACAAATTAGTATGTCACAAAAGAACAGAGTTAATCCTGCTTTGGTAGCTAAAAGGAGCTGTTTAATTTAATTTAATTTAATGGGCCAAAAAAATTTGTTTGGAAGAACGTCATACTTCTTCCTTTTTTTAAAATAAATAAATAAATAAGATTAGCAATAGTTTGTAGAATCAAAACTGCAATGCTGTGAGACTGAAATAAGTTTTAATATTGTCTTAGTATTTACTATTCTGAAACAGCAGGGACATCCTGTACACTATGCGGCCTTAGGCAATTGCCTAGGGCACCAACCAAACTCATCACCCCCACAACCCACTTACAGCAACGGAGTCTGCCCTGGGAGGAACCCTTGGCTGAAGTGGACAGCCAGTGGGTACCCTGCACCCACTTCGCTACCTCCATCAGATGGGCAGGGCCTCCTTTCCTCCACCAAGCCTCACCTGACCATCATGACAAACATTACTCTCATTTCAGTGCATCCTTTAGTCTGAGTTAGTACCCTTTCCATAATGAATTAATTTTGACTTTAGCAAGTCACAGACTTCAACTGAATTTTCTGCCAAGTAATTTTATTTATGATCCTAACCTATGTCATCCTGACTTTATGCCTTAATGTTGCACTTAACAGAAGCATCTGTCATTGGGCTGCTTCCTCAATGAAAATACTAACACAATTAAGTACTTTACTGAAAATAAATATTAGTAAATGCAAAGTGGCATGAGACAATTAAAGGTGTTATTCATAAACCGCTCTGACTGCAATCTTTCAAGCAAGTATTGTAGGGATTGCAGTAAGAGAAGCGCCCCCACCCGCTCCCCAATAAAGCAAGAAATGGAGAGAGCTTTCTTTCTGGATGATTCACACATTTCCCAATTTAGACTGGAGTGGGACTAAAATGAGAATATTAGCTGTGAATCAAAGTTATCCAATAAGTTCCCACCAAACAGAAACAGAGCAACAGATGATGCAATGGAGAAAGCTGCATTTGGCCAGAGTGGTTTTGATCAAATGCCTGCAGCAGAAATGCTGATTAAATAACAGTTATGGCCTTGTGATACTACC
>NW_015165241.1:167764-176950 GCF_001447785.1 Gekko japonicus | reverse complement strand
TGTGAGGTAGGTGGGGCTGAGAGAGCTCTGACAGAAACGGCTGTTTTTCAAGAACAGCTGTGCCAGAACTATGGCTTGCCCAAGGTCATCCAGCCAGGTGCAAGTGGAGGAGTGGGGAATCAAACCCGGTTCTCCAAGATTAGAGTCCGCGCACTTAACCACTACACCAAACTGGCTCTCTAACCAGGGAGAGAGAACCTAAATGGAGGGAGGGAGCAGCAGTTGCAGATATGGGACTTCCCCCATATATGGGGGGAAGGTATAGTTTGGGGCCACAACCCTCTAGCCCTACTAAAAATAGCTCTACAAGCTAATTGCTGAGGGAAGGAATGAGTGGTGGAACATCTTTAGCAGCTTCACTGTCTCGCTGAGGACTCCCCCTCCCTTTCTGTTCTGGTACCTATTAAGCCTGGGCATAGCTAGAAGCATGAAGCCTTGGGCCCAAGCGGAAGAGCAAAAGCCATGCCTTCAGAAGAGCCAGTATGGGAGTCCAGGACCAGCCCAGGAGGTAATCCGATGTTGTGTTGCTATTTTGTTGTTTATAGTTTTATATGAATAATGTATTTTTTGTGGTTGTAAGATGCTTTAGGTACCTTCAGGAAGAAAACCAAAGCAAAACTACTTCAATAAATAAATTCTATCTTTGGGTGCATTTTTCTATCTTACCCCTTTCTGCAAGGAGCTCAAGGAAATGTACATGGCATCTCCCGACCTGCATTTTATCCTTAAAGTCAACCTGTGAGGTAAGTTAGGCTGAGGAAAAATAGCCAGTTTAAGGTTACCCAGAAAGTTTCATGGCAAGAAATCTGAAGTTGAGTTTCTTCACTTATAGTACAACACTCTAATAGAGTCTGACCACACTGACATTTGTAACGTGCTAGAAAAATATGCTGAACTAAAACATACAAGTATCTGAGTGTGGGAATATGTGCCCCCTTTCTAGTCCCTTTCAACCATTGTATAGTATTCTGCAGAAAGCCACACAGCCATTAGCTAATCAAGCCTGTGTCCAAAGTTAAACCACCAGTTGTAGCACTCGCTCAAAAAAAGGGTTTTCTGTTAGAACTTTAGTGAAAAATAATTGCTTTGGCAAAACAAAAATAGGGTCTTTTTTCAAACTCTGTTCCATTTAACCATTTCCCGATTTTAATTTCTGGATATTGTTGCCCCTTTTTTAACAGGTGGAGACTTACTTAATACGAACCCAACAGTCTCCAACTGAACAGACATTCAGAATATTCCCTCTAACAGGGAACTAGGAGTTTAACTGATAGAGAGCAAGCTGAGAGAATATTTGTACATTACCTAGCAATGGTGCCTGTCATGAACCCCATGGCCAAAGTCTAGATGAAAAGATAAACAGACAAGAACGATGACCTACAGATTGCTGTCCCCCATCACATCACAGTCATCGCCACAATCTTCAAAAGAACCCAAACCCAATGCTTATTCAGCCAAACAACTTTAGTTCTGCACCATTTCAGGGAACAGACTTCGCCAATTGGGGAGAACTGTTGTCTTCCACAATTTCATCTTGCAACTGACCTTATAAAATAAGTTCATTAATGAGAAACAGTAGAACTACGGTAATAAGACAACGGCGAAAATCCCATATCCAGGATACTGTTGCTGTTTTTCTAACATCCAAACTATAATTGATTTTTAAAATTTTCTTTTAGATATTGAAGGCAGGAGATGATGGTCAAAATAAAAGGCTTTATTCAAACATTGAATACTGCCCTGCAAAGAGTCTGAAGGACTGCTCTGCAAAGAGCGGCACTCACACTTATACGGTAACTGAACTATATACAATGTTACCAGATTCAGGAGGTCTGATTGGACCTGAGCAGAGCCTCAGGATAGGACGTTCTGTATGGCTTTAGGACCAATAGGCAGTCTTTATTAGGGAGCCAATCCCAACAGAGAAAACCGGAATACTGTCGCTTAAACATAATTTAGAACATAACAATTTCCAAACTATAATTGATTTTCAAACTATAATTACTGACTGGACAGCCCCAAGTTTAGCACAGCAATAAAAATGTCTGCCAAATGTGATATTAACTCCTGGAAAAGAGGACGGATAAGTTCTCCATAACCACACACATCATCCCTAGATCTAGGGTGGGTGTGAATCAAAAACAGCCAATGGATTTGACATAAGCAAAGTGGTTTGACAAACAAATCACTTGTGGGGGTGGAATATAAATGTCTAGGCATGGCAGATAGTCTAACATAGATTATTTTGGAGTTCTGACAATTTTTTCTACATTTTTAAAATAGATTCAGACAGTCAAGGCACACTCTCTAGCTGCCTAGTGGTCGTTCAAAACATTTCTTGCCACACCACAGAAAGTTTCATATGATTGCATTACTCTCAGCCCAAGTTCCACAGCAAAACATTTACTTACAAAGACAGACAGAAGGATGATGTTCCATGGAAAGCGTCTCCTGAAGAGCAAACAGTAACAGTTCAAAGAGGGCTGTCATTCTGGAACATGTTATAAGCAGTGTTCCCTCTAAGCTGAGTCAGTGTGAGCTAGCTCACAGTTTTTTAGCTTCTGGCTCACACATTTTCTTCTTAGCTCAGGAAGGATGGCTCCAGAGCAGGCCCGTAGCTACAGTGGGGCATTTGGGGGCCTGCCCTCCCGACTTCCTGCTAAGGTCCCCCACTTCCTTTCAGCCTAGCACCCCCCACTCTCTGGCAAGATGCGGTGGCTGCCATGAACCCCCCCCCCCCATGCCGCCACTGCTCCTTGCCTTCTCTATGCACCGCACCTCTCTGGGGCTGGCTGAAGCACGTGAGTTACCTTTAATCGATTTAGCCAGTGCCCCCTGAAGAATTAAAATGCCCCTCACTTAGAAATTCCTGGCTACAGGCCTGCTCCAGAGCAAACTGATTCATGCGGTAGCCAAATCGCTCGTTCACAACTTTAATGCCTGGAGCTCACAAAGTAGAATTTTTGCTCACAAGACTCCAAAGCTTAGAGGGGGCATTGGTATAAGCAAATTCTTCCAGTGCTAGCTGACTATTTGCCACCAGAAGCACCAAGAAAATGACATTCCCACTTCCCATTCTAGGCTGATACACCTTCTCTTTTTAAAATAACAGAAATAAGAAGCAGGAAAAAGAGCACGCTGCCTTTAGTTTCATGGCAAGTCCAGCCTTGACTCATTCCCACTGCCCAAAAACGAACTTTTTACACCTCTAAATTTTATCAATCCCCCGTGCCCCTCACATTTCCAAAGCCATGCTGCGATCTTACACCCCTGGCATCTACCCACTTGCAAGGGATTAAAGAAAAAGGTATTCTGGGGATGGATGCGCATAGCAATCTTTCCAGATCGCATGCCTGCCACACGCAGCCAACCCACTCACTCGCCCTTGGTACCTGGCACCACAAGTTAGTAAACATACTCACCGTGGGCCTTCACAGCACACCAACACCAGATAAGTGACCAGGAATACAGCACTGAGGGAAGGAAGTGAGATAACTTTTTGAACCATAGTGAAATCTCATATGAAAGCACTTCCATCTTCCCAAACTCAAAGATGGGATTTCAAATGCACAAGAACTAGCCTATGAAAACTTCTAGGTCCTATAGTAGCTAAGTGGCCCACAGCATATAGAGTCCTTTAGGTGCTGTGGCACACCAGTCCTTAGTACTGCCCCCTATGCCTCAAGGAGAACATTAGTCTCTGTTGCTTTTTCTCTAGACATCCCATATAAGCAGAGCTGGGCCTGCCCACCACCACTGCTTCTGCTGCAATCTTTGTGCCACCAGATCTGTACACACTAGAGTACTGGGCTGGATTTAAGCTCATTTCTCCTTTTGCACAACAGAGGTAATTTCCAACCCAATCCTGTGCAAAAGTAAGGCCCAGTGAATTCAGTGGTACTTTCTCCCCGGTATTTGTACATAGGATTGTTCTCATGCTCTCTAATATCCAAGACATAGGAGACTCTTCAGCACAGAAGAAGTATGGTTGGTGCCAAGGCATCACACTGCTCTGGAGTTTAGGGGGACAATCCTGCATGGTCCTTCCCTGCCACCTCCAGTCATGTCAGAAGGTAGCTATGAATGCCAATCTACACTTCAGCCGTCACTGACAGGCACAGTATAGTGTGCATCCAATAGTGTGGAAACCTGGTCCCATGAAATGCCTGGCCATGCAACAGGATGATTTTACCACACATTGACACCTTGGACAGCAGAGGGATGGTAAAATGTTTTTGGTAGGGACAGTCACAAATGCCCATGGATCTTAGGCAGGAGATCTGCCCTTCCATGAGAAACCCTGAGATCATTTGCATCACTTCCAGCCGCCTCCATCTGTAAGGCCCCCTCTATGTGCCCCTGCAGAGGGGAGCAACTGGCAGAAAACACCCCTTATCATCTTCTACCCCCCCCAAACACCCTCTAATTTCTAGCCATGTCTGGCCTAGAAGTAGGCCAAGAGTGTGGCCTGGAAATGTACACCACACCAAGATGGCACAGAGCCAACAAAAATTATTCCTGGCAGCAAAGAACAAGTCCAAACTTGATGGCTTTAGGGCATCTGACAAGCTAACAGTTTCCACCCATCCAAAACAATGAGATATTTCTCTACATAAAGACCACCCAAATTACACAGATGCAAATATGACGTCTTTGTCTTCTCCTGGGAACGCTACACAGAGCTCCCCCTGCACATTGTCCTGGTCCCAGTTAACCCCTCCAGTACACATGGTTTCAAGGGGCAAACACATCACCAGGCCCAGAGGTATCATTTTGCCCTATATCTGGACAAGCATTTTTCCAATGCAGTGTGTCTGTTCTGGGTGCCTACTGACAGGTCAACCTCAAATTTGTTTTGGGTTTCTTCCCATCTTCACAGCCTCTTCTCCATGGACTTCTGCATGTCTGGAATGGTAATTATAACTCCCGACAGCCTCCTATTATTCCTGCTCACCTTTGTATTTCCAGTACTTGTGTGTATGTTTTAAAGTGGGTGCGGTCAGACGTGGGTGCGGTTTAGTCCACTTTCGGCCCGCCTCAGAAACGGATTTTATCTGTGTGATCACACGGTCAACATCTGCCTCCCATCCCCAGACATCGCTTTCCAGCTCAAAACTGCTTTAACCCAGAGTATTTTGATACCAGGTCCCCAAGTGGTGTTTTCCTGATTCTCCGGTTCCAGCCACATTTTCCCCGTGTGATCGCTCCTGCGGTGTTGAGCCACTTCCGGTTTAAACCCCTCCACGCGCTCGAAAGCTGCCCGAGGCTTCCGCTTTTCACCCGCCATTTTAAAAAAAGCATTGGCGGTTGGGCGCATAGGTTATAAAAAACAATGTTTAAATTGTGCCTAGTTTTAGCCTTTAGACAAGTTCGGGATCTCACGTAGGCCAGTTTCGGCAGTAAACATTTAAGGTAAGTGTTCCTCTAAAGTTTAAAGGGAAGCATTACAGCAGTGGGTTGAAGTAGAAATCACTGTTCTGCGCAAGCACGAAACATTTAGTTCCACAGATGGCTGCCTGTGTGCATGCCCAAACTGAGAGAGAGAAAAAAACAACAGTGCAGCGATCCAGAGCAAGGAGGTGAGTTTTATTACAGATCTCCCGCAGCGTAAAACAATGACTGTTATATGGGTGGTAGTGGATTTATTTTCTAAGCAAGCGCATTTTATCCCCTTTGCCTCCCTGCCTACGGCTAAAGCATTGGCAAAGGCATTTCTCTGAGACGTGGTGCATTTACACATGCTCCCCACTAAGGTGGTCTCCGATAGGGGGTCTCAGTTCGTGTCTAAATTCTGGGGGGAGCTAATGAAACTAATGGGGCTGGAGAGGGGGCTGAGCAGCGCTTATCACCCAGAGGCTGACGGAAAAACGGAGCGGGTCAATCAGACCCTGGAACAATATATCCATTGTTCTATGAACTATCAACAAGACAACTGGGTCGACCTCTTGCCCCTGGCCGAATTCTGTTATAACAACACGTCGCACTCCTCTATTGGAATGTCTCCTTTTAAAGCATTGTATGGTTATGATAGCCCGCCCATCCTGTTCCTGGCTGGGGACAATGACTTGGGACCGGGGGATGCTGCTCTATGGTGTAAACAGTTACAAGACTCTTGGCCTTTACTGTGTAAGACTTTAGATGCTGCCAAGGAAGCGTACAAATACCAGGCTGACAAGAGAAGGGTGGAGGGTTGGGCTCTGCAGCCTGGAGACTCTGTTTATGTGTCTACGAAAAACATCCCGCTTTTACACCCCAGTCAAAAACTGGGTTGAAAGTACATCGGGCCGTTTCCGGTGAAGAGGGTAATCAGTGAGGTGGTCGTGGAACTGGATTTACCCAAGAACTTGAGAAAATTGCATTCTGTGTTTCATTTCATCCTCCTAAAAAAGGATTCCGGTTCCTGTCCTTGGCGTCCATCAAAACCGGTACCCCTTCCAATCATGGTTGAGGGCGAGGAACATTATGACATTTCAAATATTTTGGACTCTAAAATCAAACGTGGAATATTGATGTATTTGGTTGAATGGGCAGACTTTGGACCCCAGCACCTCAAATGGGTGGAAGTAGGGGATATTCGGGCCCCTGTACTGTTGCGGAAGTTTCATCGTGCTTTCCCGGACAAACCGGGAGAACTCCCGGAATAACCGGGAGACCTCCCGGAATGCCTGGGAGACTTCCCATATGAATGGTGTGAAGCAGATTTTCGAGGGGGCAGTATGTCAGCTATGCTGCCATGGGGGTGGGGAGGTTGGTTGTCTTCTAATTGCATTTGCATTCCTTCTGTGCTTCTTTGCTGCAGTGGGGGGGGTGCACACAAATACCCTATATCCTATTATGCCCCATGGGCAGCCGTCATTCTTAACAGTGCGTATGTTAATGCATGTTATATCTCTTCAATAAAGTATTACCTTTCCTGAAAGCGTTGTTGGCTGTGGGTTCTGACACATTGCGATTTTCCAGGTTAAAAAAGACCGCAACAGGGCTGGAGCAATTTAAACTGCTCCCAGCATGCCGTCTGACCGCACCCAGTGTGTTTTATTTCTGTATGTGTACATTTATTAGGATTTCTTCTTTTAATAAAAACAATCCTTTTGGTTAAGCCACTGCCGGGTTCATTTTTGAGAGGTTCTCTAAGGGAAAGACCCCGTAAAACATAGGTGGAGAATCTCACTAGTTACCTCCCTCCCGCAAGCTTTCCTGTCTCCTTGCTAATTCCCCTAATAAACAGGAGACAGCCTTTTTGGACAAATACAGCATTTGAGATAACACATCCACACTCCCCGCTGCACTTCCAACTGCTGGTAGAGCAGTGAGGAGGATAGTTTTGGGATAGGAATAAGCCTCAGGGCCATCTCCGACACCCATGGGCACCTGGCAGCTGCACAGAAAAAAGGAAGGAAGAGGCAATACTCACTATGACACATAATACACAGCAACATTCCTTTGCACAAAAGTGCGTACAGGGACCCTGTGGAGAGAGAAGTAGATATGAAATGGGAAGAAGCACGTATTGTACATCCATAATCACGGAAAGACAGCAAACAGAAACTGCCACTTCCTTTTTAACTCCAGGTACTGGCTCTGTTGAATTAGTCCTGACCCGGGGTCATTTTGTAGAAAAAGAGCTAGGGGAACTCATTAGCATAACTCATTAGCATATGCCACACCCCCTGACATCACTGGAAGTGTGTCATAAGGCCACACCCCCTGACATCACCGGAAGTGTGTCATAAGGCCACACACCCCGCCACCAACGGTCCCAGCCGCCGCTGCCGGCCAGGGGTGGGGAGAGGCAGGGAGGAAGCAACTTACCCTCCCTCTTCTCCTGCCTCCTCCTGGCTAAATGAGGGCCGGAAGCGGGGCGGCCGGAAGCAGGGGGCGGGGCTTTGTCATGTGCCCCCCCCATACCTCACCCGGGGGAACTGCAATCCCCCGCGATCCCCCCCGAAATGACCTCTGGTCCTGACACTGAAAAGATATATACAACTCCTGTCTGAAATGTATCTAGAATAACGTAGTTTTTTAGTGTATGATAATAGGACCAGGTGTCCTAGAGAACAGAGATTCCAGAGGACCTTCAAATAAACTGATTTCTCTCTCCCAAAGCACAGGTTTTCAGCGTCTTACTCAACCCCCGTGATGTGAAAGACCCCTGGCTGATTCTGGAGAGATGCTACCAGTTCATACAGACGATACCGACCTTAATAGCTCTATCACTAGCCCTGTTCACAGAATACAGTGAGCACACATACATCCTCAATATACGTACATATGCCTGTTTGTAAGAAAAAGCCAATGTCCGTTCACTTCACATATGAAGCTGAGGACTATTACTAGTTAAATATGGGGTTTAAATTACATATTTGGCTATAAAATGTACTGGATCTCACATGAGAATCACTTAACACACATAAAGAAAATCAAGTGTACACTGTGCATTTTATGTGCATTTAGTTTAAGTTCTGTTTGGGCTATGTATAAAGCAGCTTCATGTGTATGTATGTGTAGTCAGATAGAAGGGTTTGGCCTTTCCTTGCTTCCCTGGGCTACCCCTCCATTTGGTATTGCAGAGAGCAGGGAAGATATGTGGTCAGAGCACAACACAGATTATTAACCCAAATTAAAGAATTTATTTAACTATTTACACAGTTATGGAGCACACACACACTGTAGGAGTAAGCACACACTATGAGCCAACAGGGCATAAATCCTCTTTCCTTACACACAATACTCTCTACCTCTGGAGGTTGTGGGCTAAGAATAGGATCTCTCCTTGGACCGGCCTCTGGCTGTACTTCAGCCTCTCTCTCTTGCCCAAGAGAGCAGGGAAACGTCCATTCATTCCCCAGTCCAGCTGACTGGATGAAGACAGCCTTGGGACAGTCCCTGTTTTCCTGCACTTTTTGGCCTTCGGGCAGCTGGAAACTGTAGGCCAGCAGATGAAGAAGCCCCATTCAACCCAGTGAGTGATACCCCTGCAGGCCCCACTCTGGAACTACAGCTCAATTAAACCTGATGGGGGAACATTTTAAACAAAGAACCACAGCCATCTTACAAATTTATTTATTTATTTCCAATTACAAACACAGGTAACTGCCATTTCGTGACACCTACCAACAGCCACTGAGGGGAAAGTTAGTCCCACACAAGAGGCAAGCAGGAAAAGCATCTTCGTCAAGAGAGAAA
>NW_015165241.1:150405-167268 GCF_001447785.1 Gekko japonicus | reverse complement strand
GCTGTTTGCCAGTAATTCTGACAGGGCACAGTGGCTGAAGGGGGAGTGGATGGGAAAGAGGAGCAGACCCAGCACGCGGCCAATGGCACGCGAATACTCTTGAGTGGTGGCCGACGGGCCAATGGCTGAGGGAGCGCATAGAATGTTGCCACTCAAAAACAGAAGATTTATATGAAAATATATTAATATTAGGGTAACTTATATGATTAATCAACTAAGGTTTTGTTTAATCAACTAGCAAAAACTATGATCACAGTATTTGGTTGCTTCCCAGTGTACTATGGAAACAGGACATTTCTACTTGCAGGTTAAGTCTGGCTTCTTGATTTCACTGTGCAGAGACTTACACACCAACAGGTTTAACAGTGATCATCTACTTGTCTCATCCTACATGTTTCAGACCAGCTGTTCATTTGTTCTTTATCTTTTAGATGACTATATGAAAATTTGTTCAATTAACTTTTAAATGACAAACTTGCTCTGTAGCTAAGTGGTAGAGGAGTATGTGGTACGCAGATATTAGCCAATCAGTGCTGTGCACTGCCAACTTCTGCTACGGATGTTGAGAACTTGCTTTTCGAACTCTGATTCTGATCTCTCTTACCACTAAATGCGAAGAGTTGCAAAACTGGACATGTTCACCATATACCATCATAACAAATAGATTCAGAAGAGTTTTTGTTGTTCAGTCGCACAGTCGAGTCCGACTCTTCACGACCCCATGGACCAGATCACGCCAGGCTTCCGCCATCCTCTGAAGTTTGCTCAATTTCATGTTCGTTGCATCTATGACACTGTCTAACCATCTCATCCTTTGCCGTCCCCGTCTTCTTTGACCTTCAATCTTTCCCAGCATCAGGGTCTTTTCCAGTGAGTGCTCCCTTCTCATTTGGTGGCCAAAGTATTTGAGCTTCAGTTTCATTATCTGGCCTTCCAGGGAACAGTCAGGGTGGATTTCTTTTAGGATTGACTGATTTGATCTTCTTGCAGTCCAAGGGACTCTCAAGAGTCTTCTCCAGCACCATAGTTCAAAAGAATCTATTCTTCGGCGCTCGGCCTTCCTTATAGTCCAGCTCTCGCAGCCATACATGACTACTGGGAATACCATTGCTTTGACCATGCGGACTTTTGTTGGCAGGGTGATGTCTCTACTTTTTATCATGCTGTTTAGGTTCGCCATCGCTTTCCTCCCAAGGAGCAGGCATCTTTTAATTTCATGGCTGCTGTCACAGTCTGTGGTTGTCTGGGATCCCAGGAACGTGAAGTCTGTCACTATTTCCACGACTTCCCCTTCTATTTGCCAAGGAGTGATGGGGCTGGATGCCATGATCTTAGTTTTTTTGATGTTGAGCTTCAAGCCCACTTTTGCGCTCTCCTCTTTGACCCTGAGCAAGAGGCTCTTTAGGTCCTCTTCACTTTCAGCCATTAGAGTGGTATCATCTGCATATCTGAGGTTGTTGATCTTTTCCCCAGCAATCTTAATTCCCGCTTGTGATTCATCCAGGCCAGCATTTCGCATGATGTACTCTGCATATATATTAAATAAGCAAGGTGACAATATACATCCTTGTCGTACTCCTTTTCCTATGCTAAACCAATCAGTTGTTCCATATCCGGTTCTAACTGTCGCTTCTTGGCCCTTATACAGGTTTCTCAAGAGACATGTGAGGTGGTCTGGTACTCCCATCTCTTTAAGGACCTGCCATAGTTTGTTGTGATCCACACAGTCAAAGGCTTTAGCATAGTCAATGAAGCAGAAGTAGATATTTTTCTGGTACTCTCTTGCTTTCTCCATAATCCAGCGAATGTTGGCAATTTGATCTCTAGTTCCTCTACCTCTTCGAAACCCAGCTTGTACTTCTGGTAGTTCTCTATCCACGTACTGTTGAAGCCTAGCTTGTAGGATCTTGAGCATGACCTTGCTAGCATGTGATATGAGTGCAATTGTGCGATAGTTTGAACATTCCTTGGCATTGCCCTTCTTTGGGATTGGAATGTATACTGACCTTTTCCAATCCTGTGGCCACTGTTGCGTTATCCAAATTTGCTGGCAAATGGAGTGCAGCACTTTAACAGCATCATCTTCTAAGACTTTGAATAGCTCAGCTGGAATACCATCACCTCCACTAGCTTTGTTGTTAGCAATGCTTTCTAAGGCCCATTTAACTTCACATTCCAGGATGTCTGGCTCAAGGTCAGTGATTATACCGTCGTGTTTGTCAAGGACATTGAGGTCTTTCTTGTATAGTTCTTCTGTGTATTCTTGCCATCTTTTCCTAATCTCTTCTGCTTCTGTTAGGTCCCTACCGTTTTTGTCCTTTATCATGGCCAGCTTTGCATGGAACGCTCCCTTGATTTCTCCAACTTTCTTGAAGAGATCTCTAGTCCTTCCCATTCTATTGTTTTCTTCTATTACTTTGCACTGTTCATTCAGGAAGGCCTCCTTATCTCTCCTTGCTGTTCTCTGGAAATCTGCGTTCAGTTGGGTAAATCTTTCCTTTTCGCCTTTGCCTTTCGCTTTCCTTCTTTCCTCTGCTATTTGTAAAGCCTCATCAGAAAGCCACTTTGCTTTCTTACATTTCTTTTTCTTTGGGATGGTGGTGATTGCTGCCTCCTGTACGATGTCACGAACCTCTGTCCATAGTTCTTCAGGCACTCTATCTATCAAATCCAGACCCTTGAATCTATTCTTCACCTCTGTTTCCGTGGTCATGTGGCCGGCATGACTAAACACCAAGGCGCACGGAACGCTGTTACCTTCCCACCGAAGTGGTACCTATTTATCTACTTGCAATTTCTTGCTTTCAAACTGCTAGGTTGGCAGGAGCTGGAACTAGAGATGGGAGCTCACTCCATCATGCGGCACACTCAGGTCTCAAACTGCTGAACTAACAACCTTCCACAGCCTGCAGTTCAGTGTCTTAACTTCTTGAGCCACCACAGCTCCTTCTATGAGAGTAGCACCAGCCAATTAAACATACAGTTGGAAGGTACACTCCAGTTGTACTACATTGTTTGGTTGGCAGCTGGAATGGAGACACAATCTTTTTTTCTCTGCAGTTTAGCATTTTTGTTCTGTTTAGGTAGTGCTAACTCCAGTCAAGATTAAACACTTAATGGAGCTGCCACCAGTATTCAGACAGTGGCGATAACCTTGCTAACTCCAGAAAAACTATTACCACTGAATTGAAAATTGTTGTTCTGAGCTTCCAGACAAATAAAAGAAATATATATCATTTTATTGGAATGTATTTGTTTTATTAGTAGATATCAGAACAAGTTTTATAAGCAGATTGTCTATAAGAGGACTGGGAAAGAACTTACACAAAGGTAAAAACTGCAATGATGCCCACTGTCACAAGCAGCTGCACTGAGATGATGCTGTAAACCTGGATGTTAAGACACAGTGTTAGTGCAAGGGTACATAAATGCACATGGGAAACTGTCACATACATTAGGGGTGAATTAAAGTGCCTGGAAGTTATGTCCCAAGTTCTGCTGCTGATTATACCACAGCAGGATGCTTATTTGGCTGAGGCCCAGACTTTATTTAGCACCTTGCAGGAGCTGCTTCTTGGCTCTTCTGCCACAGAGGCAGAAACTGAAATGAGCAACCCAAACCAGGAGAGTAAAGGATACATTCCCACATCAGTTTCTCATTTAGGCATTTGGAAAAGTGCATACTGTCCTTAAGTGCCCCTTCCTATGCTTTTAAAACAGTCATCTAGGCATAACAGGAGAAAACTTTACAGAAAACAATCCAGCATTATTTGTTGACCGCATTAATACCCTAATCGTCACCCCAAGATAGGATTCCCTGTCCATGATAGGAATCCCTGTCCACAGATTCCACCTGCCTTCCTGTAACCTTTCCACAAACTAGAGTAATACTTCTCCTGTAACAGCATAAGGAGGAACTCCCCTGTGGGATATCAAGGACTGATCCCTTCAGACTCTCTTTGACATACAAGTGTGCACTGCACTATTACACAGGCCATTTCCCTCCAGAGAAGCAGAGATCACAATGGAGACCACATACCTTGCGGATGAAACTATGTCGAACTTTCTTGTCATCCCAGTCTGCAGAACTGAAGCCCCCATTCCCTTCTGTACCACTACTGCCATAGCTGTCACCTGCCAAGATAAGGAGGGAGCATTGATATTGACCTTTATAGCCCTAAATAGTTTCGGATCCAGGTACTTTGAACATTTACCTTCTCTAACAGGAACCTGAGGAAATGCTCCATTTCCCATTCCACTGCCATCAGGACCACAGTTACATGTGTCACATGGGGGTCTAATGCCCTTAGAAATATACCATGCCCCCCTTTTTCAGAAAGCAAATCTCAGGCCTTTTCTTAAAGAGATGTCAGCAGAAACCAGTTAAGTAGTTTTGCACCTGATTGCCTTGCAAAGTATATGGGAGGGGGAAACTACAGGATGACTCTGGAACTGACTCTTGTCCAGCCAGTGAACCACTCTTTGACAGACTATTAAGGGTTAATGCCTAACTGAGAACTTTTGAGTGACAGGCCGTTCAAACGGAATTCTGTTGAGAGAGTCAATTAAGAAATGACAGTTGGGAACTTAGAGTTGAAGAGACAGTTAAGCACTGACTGTGGACTGGGAATGAGGCAAAAGGAGTGAGAGGATCAGAGAGGATCCTTGTTCAAGCTGAAAAGGGAAATTGCTTCTAGTTAATAGAAGTAACCCCTACCCAGTGAAAATGGAGATAGCTCTTGAGAGTGATCCCTGGCCTGTGTATATTGAAGGATTCTGGGAACTTGGTTGTATGTTCCTGCCTTCTAGACTTTAAGAGTCAGTGAAACTCAGAAACCTATGCTTGAGTGTTTAAGCAGAAACTGAAAAAAAGCCTCTCTCGTCAAAATTTTAAAAGACCTTTTTGAATAGCAGAAACACTTGTTGGCAACAAATTATTTGGAACTGGTGTGATTACAAATTTATCTCAGTTTTCTTACAAGTTCACCTCATACATCCTACCCCTGATTCCACCTGACCTTTCCTCCTCTAAGTTAAATAAAACATTTTGTTTATTTCGAACATTACAGAAGCTGAATATAAGAAGGTGATTTTGTCTCTTCCCTCAGTTCCCTGGGCTGGGCCAATATCTTTCTATCTATCATATGTGTGTGAGGGAGGGAAGAGGGTGAGATCACCATACCCTCATTGGCTGAACTCATTCTCATAAGTCCCGTCCTTAACCTGCCCCTTTCCTTTCCATCTTACTTACTGTCTCTTCCCTTTAGCTATGACAAGAGTGTACCCTCGTGTCGCAGGCAGTGACTAGGGAGGCTCTCCACAGGCTGCCACCACTCTGGTATGGGTCTCCATGGGAGGGCCCAGAGCACCCACCCAACCCCTTATCCATTCTTTCCCAATAGGGAATACTTCATATGTGACCGAATGAGGTGTGAAGGCCCAGGCAGAATAACCAATTTTATTTAAGATGTCTAGTAAGAACTATAATTCAAGTAATGTCTTAAATATTGAGAGCAGCAAAGGTAGGTAAGCAAACAAAATGAAACACCCTAACACATCTATCTAGACTGTTCCTAGCTGTCTCTTGGTGACTGGCTTCAAGCTGACTCACCCCTTCCTGGATGAGGGATCCCTCTGTCTGCAGCAGCCTCCCACTTTGGGCAAGGCCTGTTATCTCTTCTTCCCAGGCACCACCCTCTACTGGTATACGTTTTCCCTCAGAATCCCCTGTTAACTAATGACACGGGCTAAATGAGACCTGGGAAATGCAGAACCTGATAGCTATTCTAGTACAGGCTTCCCTGGAGCCACTAGGTCTCCCTGGAGCCTGTAGGCCACACTACTATAGGTTTAGGATTATGACACCTGGGCAGAAAATGTAACTGAAAAACTACACTATTTTGGGATACCTTATCCAAGTGGGGAAACTGCCCCTGTGAATCAAGTGTGCAATGGGAAAGAGGGCAAATAGGGGACAATATATGCCAATAGAAAGCAAGCCTTCTTCTGACAGATGCACCCACGGTAGGCATTTAAGAAAAACACGAGCAATTGCTTATCCGCTATGGTGCAGTAATGTAAAGATCAATTGCCAAAACATACTAGTTCTTCTTAATTCCCAGCTTTCCTTTTTTCAATCCCTAGACCTTTTTTAACCAGAAAGGTACCCCCTTTTTGACTTCCACTTTTTGTCATGCAAGCACCGCTTTGCGGCTGTCACCACCTCTGACCCATCTTCCCACACACAGTTTTGAATCCTACCACTCATCGCCTACAGGTTTATACCTCTCAACATCTCCTGAAAGAAAATAACTACCCTTCTCAGATCAATAAAGGATTCCAATGGTACCTTTTGAATATATATAAGCATAAGCTTCACAAATGCTGATAGCATATTTTTACATTTTAGGAATCTTTAAAAGTGTTCCCTTTTTGGCCTCATAGTATAGAATTACAGTAAAAATACAAATGTTTGCAAAAACAAACTGCTCTTTCAGTGCTTTGCTGAAATTCCCCAGGAAAACAGAGGACTGGAAGAGCACTTCTTCAGGCCACGGAGCAGGGGTGGGTTTCTCACCAAATTCCTCCTCCAACCTCAAGCTCACACACTGTGCCCAGTGCTGTTTCCAGCAGGCCACAGGCACTATTTTGAATGGGGGGCTGCAGGAACACACTCTCAGCCTAACTTACCTCACAGGGCTGTTGTGAGGATAAAATGGAGGAGGGGAGAATGATGTTTACTGCCCTGGCTTCTTGAAAGAAGAGTGGGATTCAAATGTACTGAATAAATCATACCTGAGTGGTGAATAAGAGGCAAGGGGCCAAGAGCTGCTGTGACAGTTATGGTGATGGAAAGGCATCCAGGCATCTCTTTGGCTGGGAAGGGAAGAAGGCCCGCTTCACCAGACAGAGATCATCCTTTCCCAACTGAGAGGGGAAACATGCTAGCATTTGATGTATTAACACTTCTCAATTGGAAGGTCGAGGTCTGACAGGCTTGAGCCTCCAAGACTGGGCACCTAGATTGGCTGAAGGCACTGGAGCGTAGGCGTAGACTATGGGAGGGCTTGGGGGCTGGGGGATCCCAAATATTTTCCAGGAAAGACTCGGCCTCCCCCCGGGGGAAAGAGAGCTCTAAAAAGGCAGCCCACCCTTTAAAGCCATCAGCCAGCAGATGGACCCACCGGCTGCTGACTTTAAAGGGTGGGAAACCCTTGCAGGATCCCTGATTAGCAGCAGCAACAGCCTGAGCCTCCTTAATGGCACACCCAGGCTCCCAGCAGCCCTCACTTGCTCTTGATCAGGTGGCTTGGTGGTGCGGCTGGGCATCTGTTGCTTCTTGCTATCCCCACATCCCTATGAACCTCTATGGTACCATAGAGTTTTCAGGGTGATTGCTAGAGTGTGCCCAGCATAATGACATCACTTCCAGGCTACATCATCACGCCGGGCACATCGACCTGATCTGGCCACTTCGGGGTGGGGTTCCCCTGCCAGCCGGATTCGGATTGGGGAACCTTTTAGTGGGGGGAATCCCCACCCCCGGGGGGGACTTGGCAGCCCTAGACATGAAGGATGATAGCCACTGATCACAGATGCACAAGGGTCGGGGCATCCTGCAACTACCAGGATGAGATTGAGTGGGGCTTATTGTGGTTACAGATAACAAAGTTACAGCATTCAAAATAAAAAGAAATATTAAAAAGAAAATGTCCACACAAATACTCTACACAGCAGTGTATCAAGCAAGGTTGCCAAGTAATCCTCAACTAATCATACCCTGACTGTTGTTATTCTAAGGTAGGCTTTTTACTCTTAAAGCTACAGCATTCTGTGTCCTGGTTGCCTGCCCTTACTTAGCTCCATGTGGTAATGCTGACCATCAAGATGGATCCAAGGTGTGAGACCTCCTTCCTCCCACTCATCTCCTAGGGTTACCAGTCCCCAGGTGGGGGTGGGGAATCCCCTGCTTCCGTGGGCTCCTGGCCACTGGCAGCCTGCTGGCATGTGAGAGGAAATTCCCCCACCCCCCAACAGTGATGTTGTGCATGACGTGCTGATACCACCCAGAAGTAATGTGGGTGCATTGGTGATGGGGGCGGTGATGCTCTGGTTTTTGGCCAAAACTCTATGGTTTGAGGGCAATTTTACCACAGAGTTTTGCTCAAAAACTAGAGTGTCACCCCGATGTCATCGGCATGCCTATGTCACTTCCGGGTTATGTATGTACATTGCATGACATCCCCGCCCCCTCCTGGAATGCCCCCCCATCCCCCCAGTGGCACAACAATCAGACCTGGCAACCCTATTATCTTCAGAACAAAATGGACCCCATTCCCCTCCCCTCATGTGGAGGACGTTTATTACCTGTCTCTGACCACACCCCCTCGTGGGTCAGGTCTTCTCTTCCTATGCTTCCCAGGACGAGAAACAATCTAGTAGTTGGCATCCCCAAGTCTCTGTTAACTCCTAGGTGTTACATTCCTGTGAGGGTACGAAATGGCCCTTTAATTGTTCTCTGCTGGCTAGAAACATTTTGCTTAATCAAGCCTTAAGTACTAAGTGCTTGTGAGAGCCATCAATGGGATGCGGCTGCTTACAAATAATTTTCTGTTTCCTGTCCCAAAATTCTCAACATTATGATACGTCTCAAATTGGAGTGCATTTCTCCACATTGAAGACTGCTGAAAAACAGGAGTTTATTTTTTTTTAAAGTGAATAAATAAGATAGCATTACCACAGGGTATTTATACCACACCTGGAGAGTAATAAGCAGAGGAGATTCCCTGGCTTATTGTGGACAGAAAGTTTTTAAAACCATCCAAAAATTATTGGGGGTGAAACTAAGTGTCTCAAAGAAACGGAACATCATCCTTACTGTGCCACCTCTTTAAGCCCAAAGCCAGAAGGGTACAATGCTACTTATGTCAGCACTGTGAAAGTCCTCCAAATCCACAAAGCCCTCATTTTAAATGGCTGTCAAACTCATTTGTTACAAGGGCCAGATCAGACATAAATAGGATTTTTTCAGGCCAGGCCATGTGTGTTATAAAATGTAATGCCAGGTAATGAAGATATTAACTTTATAAAGGACACCAAAAAACACAATTAAAGTTTTTTTAAAACTTAAAACATGCTCAAAATGGTAACACTCTTGCCATATTTTGTTTATTTAACAGTCTTTGATAACTGATACCTCCCAAACCTTACCCCCCTGTCCTTAAAAAAATGCCTACCTAAAATGGAAAGGTGGGATTTGGCAATGCAATTTTTAAAATAAAACATCAAGAAAAAGCAGAAGGATCACAGCAGAAACTACCCCCCCAAAAAAATATAGAATTCTCTGAGCCGAGGAAAACATGAAATGGCTGGGCATTGCAAGCTCCTCCCCCCACCCCCAGTCTACTCAGAGTGGCAGTGGCTCTCCAGTGTAATGGCCCCCTTTGGCTGTGGGTTCCCAGGTTAGAATACTCACTCAGGCACCCATTCTCAGGTCCATTAAGCAGAGACAACCTGCCTCAAAATATCATCCCTTTATTTGCAAGGAGACAACGTCAGCTGGCATACAAACACTGGAAACTGAAACTACTTGAGCTCCATTCCATTGAAATATAAGCAGCTCAAAAAGGTTGCAAAGAAAATGCAGAATGAATTTTCCATTAAGGTTTCTGGGCCCAGATAGACTACTCTGGGACTGGAATAATAGCCCCCAAAGTGGAATTTCACTCCCAGAAAACAGCTGCTACTCCCAGGGGCTGTCATTCCACTCTGGCGGCTGTCATTCCACTCTGGCGGCTGTCATTCCAGTCCCAGAGTAGTCTATCTGGACCCAGAAACCTTAAAGGGAAATCCATTCTGCATTTCCCTTGCAATTTTTTTGTGTGTGTGCTTTAGCCCAGTGGAGCTTCCTGCTGGAGGCGAAACAGATGACGACAAGGCCCATCCAGCAGGGAAGTTCGGCAGCCCTGATCTCCCTCAGGTGAGGACAGGCAGGGGAGGGGGGGTGGAGAACAGTGCCATGGGCTGGATTAAAGCCCTGAGCAGGCCGGTTCCGGCCCATGGGCTGTAGGTTTGACACCCCTGCTCTAGGAGCTTCATAATCTGTTGGGTGACCTGTTGTAAACCGCCATGAGCCCCATTCAAGTGGGGAAGGACGGTCAAGAAATCTAAATAAATAAATAAATAATATTTTCACTTGAAGCTAACTTCTGTTTGTGATGCTCACTCTGATTAGTTAACTCTGAGAATAAAAGGCATCCTTGAAGGGCTGCTATTGAATCATAGAATCACAGCATTGGAAGGGACCTCCAGGGTCATCTAGTCCAACCCCGAGTCCCTTTATTGGAACCAAGTCCCTTTATTAAAAATTCTCCTGGTGTTGGGCAACTAGGTACCCACTCTCAGTCAGCTTTAGATGGCTAGGTATGTGTCTTGCAGTACAAACCTGATCAGAATTCCAGCCTTCTAAACCCAGATTTCAATGGGTGTAACTCTGTTTAGGATAGCAATCTTGGTGAAAAGAGGTAGTAGGAGAATAGGTTTTTGAGGGTCATTCGCATAGTTGTTAGCATATAATGTTCCCATTCTATCAGGGGGGAAAGAATTACATATTGTAGCTTCAATCTCAACCACTCCCCATGTTGCGTACACAAAATCAAATTAACTAAACCTGGATTTAACTACTCCAACTAGCTCCACAATCACTAAATCAGATTAGAACACATATTTTGTCTATAAACACATATTGAAACAGTGGGGGGAAACAGTGGGTGGTGGTGGTGGTAATCAGATGGCATTAAAAGCTACTTAAACCACATTAGTGTTCAGATTCAGTGGAGTGTTTCCATGGATGGAAGGACTTCCACCCACGGAGTACAGCTCTTTACCCTCGTTCTCTCTGGCTGCATCCTCAAATGCCCTCTAAAATGCTGCTCCTAGTTGGGACCCCCAGGAGCAGCCTTCAAGGGGGATTTGGGGCTCTAGCAGGAGGTGGAAGGTTAAATAGTTACACTCCATGCTTCCACCCAGGGAAACATTCGACTGGATCCAATTCTAAGTTAACCTGAGTATAGAGGATTGGACCATCACAAAAAGAAAATGTTTAACCTATCAAGGAGGTCTTCCCCCATCCAGAATCCAACTAAATTATCACTGAATCACCTTTTTTTGTTCTGCAGAAGATAAGTTCTGGTTACTTCTAGGAAACAATAAATTATCACCGAATCACCTTTTTTTGTTATGCAGAACAAAGATAAGTTCTGGTTACTTCTAGGAAACAGCTTAAATTCCAACACATCTATCCCTTTTTTAAGCCTGTCTTTAAACTGTATTTTTCCAAGTAGGCCAAAAACAGTTACAACATTCACCTTCTTCAGTTTTTAAATCTGGTGTTCAACTAAGACAAGTCCCTGACCCAAGAAGAAAAATCAGCTTACCAAAGTTCATTGGAAGTGTTGGCATAGGAGGAACCGGTTGAGGATAGCCTCCTGGCTGTGGATAGCCTCCTGGCTGTGGATAGCCTCCTGGCTGTGGATAGCCTCCTGGTTGTGGATACCCGCCACTATATGGCGGAGGCTGTGGGTAAGCCCCAGGATGTCCAGCAGGATATCCCCCAGAATATCCCCCATGGGGTGGTGGTGGATGGAGGGGGTTCCTGTCGTCATAACCCGGAGGAGCACTGGGATAGGACATAATGTCTCAGCAAGGCTCAGAGCACCTGGAAAAAACACAGAGGCAAACCCAGTTATGACCGACACCAATTTCTAATACAGGAATATCTACCCCGTGGAATGCTACCTGATCATCCCGTGTGCGTCAGACTCAAAACAGTTTCTTCAAAAAGGCCAGCAGGGAGAGACAGAGGGAAATAATAAAAGACAAGAGAGTAACGTTACTTGTGTGGCTTAGCTCCTCTTAAGCATAGCTGGCCCCAGAGAGGGAGGGCGTGAGCTCTCCTATTAGTGCTGCAACAGACAGATCTTTTAGCATTAAGGGAACTATCAGAACCCACAGCCAACAACGGAGTACACGCTTTCAAGAAAGGTTATACTTTTATTGAAGAGCTATAGATGCATTAACATAGTCGCTGTTAAGAATGGCAATTGTCCCTTGGACATAATAAGATATAGGGCATTCGTATGCACCCCCACACACACACTGCGCTGGCCAATTAGGCACCCTCCCACACGTGGGCTAAAGCCAGCAAACTGTTTCTAGGCGAAGCTGGGAACGGTCCAGCTCCCACGGCTGCCTGGAAAGGCAGACAACACACACTCCCACCTGCACATCATTATAGATAAGCGTTTCGGAGCAAAGCGTAGACAGGAATGCGAAAGCAATTTACACAGACTCTGACTGAGCATCCCAACCCCCATGGCAGCATAGCTGAAGTTAAAAGAGGACCGCATTTCATCCCAATCTTAAAAGACAGTTAAACGCCCTGTGATCAAAGCTATGACAAGGGAAGCCAGAGCAGAACACAAAGACATCTCCACACACACTGATTTTAGCAACTATGAGTCCAATCAGATGGCTCTTTAGATCCGTGCAAGGCACAATTGCCTCACGGATCTAAAGGTAATGTCCAGACACAAACATCAGGGAAATGTCCCTCTTCCGTGGGCATCCCATTTTGCCGCGCTTCGGAGCCGTACTTAAAAGATAGCACTTTAAATCTAGGGTTTTCGGTTACCTGCGGGACAACTGCGGACTTTCACCTGTCTGATCGTTCAACCAGCGCGCAATCCTCCCGTCGGGGTGGTCTGACATCAGACTATCCCGAGCAGGCGCCATTTTAAAAAATCTCTACACCTGCGCGGATCAACAAGGACGTGCTGTCACGTCTATGCGCACGCACAAAGTTTTTTTTAAAAAAACCCACCATGCATGCCTCCTTCAGTGGACGCCATCTAGACAATCCACAACAGAGGCAGTGCGGTAAGGCAATTCACCAGGGGGATGTCTGGTTGTGCTACAATGGATTAAAAAGATTGGGATAGAATTCAAGCTGACATAATGACGGGATTAGCTGCCTGTCTGAACGCACCCAATGTCATGGAAGAAACAGTATTCAAGAGTAAATGCTGCACATAGCCTGAAAGTCATGAGGATATAGTAAAGAATGTGGCGGACATGAGATATTTGAGACCGTTACTAGGGGTCTCCAACAGTGAATGTTTGCACCTTTACTGGCACCTGCCCAGTGTTTTTAGAAAGTAGGCAGGAATGTGTGTTCAGATATTTCCTGACTGAATATATATCCAAAAAATACCTTGCGGATATTTTGGGGGGTATCCAGAGCAAGTAGTCTGTATTCCTGGAATACCAATATTCAGGTCCTGAATATTTCCAGGAATATTTCCAGGCTCTGAAGAAAATCCCAAAGGCAACACTGTGATTTATGATTCTCAGCATCTGCTCCAGAACTGCCAGAACATCATGAGTCACCTCTCACACAATGTGGAGTCTATTCACCTGCTGTGCCAGAAGCAGGCACTTAATTAGTGTGCCACAGCTGTGCCTGATCAGTGACATCAGCTGTCACTGGAACTCCACCAGCACCGTGCGTGAGCATCTGGTGGAGCAGAGGAGCACCCTGGACAAGGAGACCTTGGAGGTTGACACTGTGCAGGGGGGGGGGGAGGAGTTCAGCAGAGGAGTGGTTAACTCTGCACAAGACAGTGGAGGTCCTTGAGCCTTTAAGGAGTTAACCAAGCCACTCCCTTCTGACATGGCAATCCAGGGTCTTGTCACTGCCTTGATCCAAATGCTTCAGGGGAAGATGGTTGCCTTGCTGGGCCCTGAGCAAAGGACATGCTGAGATTGTAGCAGCAGGCTGATGCAGAGGCTGCAAGAGGGCATCGTGTCCTACCTGGAATCTCTTAGCAGGCAGAAGGCCTCCATGTTGGCCACCACGTGTGACCCACGCATCAATGCTAGCCTCACCCAGCTCACCAGGCAGCTCAGTTTGGTGAAGAGAGGAGCTCCCTCCGCAGGTTTGGCATTTTCTGGGCAAGAGGGGCATGCTGCTTCAAGATGCAGAGGAAGAGATGGAAATCAGCTCTGCTGCTCCCACCACCACCTCCCCTTCTATCCTGACATGGCCATGGTGATGGAGGCCGTTAGAGAGGCAATCAGCACTAGTGGGAACATGGGGTGCAAAAGTCAAGCTTTGGCAGACACAATGGTGAGAGAACCTATGAGTTGCGTGCCACTGACCCACTAACCTACTTGGCCAGGAAAGAGAATCTGACTGGATCGCTTTCCTGAGGCTCAGAGGCTCCTCTCATGCTTTCCAATGTCCGTTTTTGTTCCTAGATAAGCAACACTGTTGGCTTGCACCACTCACATCTGCTTGCCTGGAGGGCTGAGCCACTGGTCTTCCTGAAGGTCAGCTGGCCCCTCTTCAACTACCCAGCCCTGGACTCCGAGGGTGAGTGAAGTGAGCACATGCTCATGCCTGCACTCTATTCATCTGTGCTGGGGAGTCGGGGGAAACCTTGTTTCCAAAACTTAAAAGTGAGAAGCAGAAAGAAACAGTGGGGAAGTTATCCAATTTGAATGACACTATATAGAATATCTGGAGCTGCGGTGGCTCAAGTGGTTAAGACGTTGAACTGCAGGCTGTGGAAGGTCGGTAGTTCAGCAGTTCGAGACCCAGGGTGCCGCATGACAGAGTGAGCTCCCGTCTCTAGTTCCAGCTCCTGCCAACCTAGCAGTTCGAAAGCAAGAAATTGCAAGTAGATAAATAGGGACCACTTCGGTGGGAAGGGAACAGCGTTCCGTGCGCCTCGGTGTTTAGTCATGCCGGCCACATGACCACGGAAACGTCTTCAGACAGCGCTGGCTCTTCAGCTTGAAAACGGAGATGAGCACCGCAACCCTAGAGTCGGATTTGACTGGCTTTTGAGCAAGGGAACCTTTACCTATATAGAATCTACACTACAAACTATGTTGTAATGGGCGTGGGAGATGTTCGTGAAGCTTGTAAACTTTGTTGAAAGTTGGTGCTGGAAAGAGGAAAAGTTCTCAGCGTTCATCACAAATCACCTCGAGCACTGGATGATGGGTGGAGTTTGAGCTTTCACAAAAACTTATACCCAGGGCTATTTTTGGGCTGGAGGAAGGGGGCCAAGCCACCCCACCAGCCGCCACCTGCAGCGCTTCTCGTCCGCTCCCTTCACCACCTCCATGGCTCAGGGTTGACAAGGCAGCGGCTCCACCTCCTCTGCCGCTGCCACCACCTCGGTTCCCCTTGCGCACATGAAGGAAGCCGAGCAAGAGGAGGAGAACGGCAGTGCTGCTTGGTACGCCTGCCTGTGGAGCCGGCGGCAGCCCCTGACGGGAAAGAGGTGGGCAACTGGCCCCAGCCTGCCCCTGTGTGGCCGCTGCTCCCTCGGCTGGCTGGTATCGGGCGGCGGGCACAGCAAGTGCTGCTCCAGCCATGTGCCGAGGCTGGTCCAGCATGGGGAAGCCGACTCGGCTGGTTGCACCACCTCCCATGTGCGGGGGGAGGGGAGGGCCAGGCAGGTGTTTCCCGCGCGGCTGCCTGAGGAGCTTTGCCTGTGGAACTTCTCGCTTCGCCTCAGGGCTGTCAGCTCCTTTAGTTCCCAAATCTTCACAGCGCTCACAATTGGTCTGTTTTCAAGGCAACTGTGTCATAACAGATGAAGAGATCTTACATAACAGGACAATTCAGATCTTAGAATCAGCTGCTTTGAGGTAGAAACGAACGCATCTCTCCTTGCCACCATTTTCTCCTACCCCTGAAATTTTCTTTCAAGTTTAATGACTAGTAGGTGTGTTGTGTACAATGAAGGCGATAACATAGTGTAAAGAAACTATTTCAAACGATGTATCTGTGTACAATGAACAACAGGACATTGCCTCAACTTGCCTCTTGGCGGAAATCATTAATCAAAGCCCTATTGAAGTTGAGTGAATATTGGGTTGGAAAGTACCACAAAGCAGAAGGAAGCTTGCAGAATGGGGGTTTCCTTCCTCTCCCTGCAGCCCGCTAAGCCTCCCAAATTCTGCTCCTGTTGTCCTGGGGACTCTTCTGTGTAGGGGGGCCTGCAATCGGAGCCAATTCAGCGAAAGTGGCTCTCCTCTTCCTTTGCTAACAGAAGTGCTGTTCCACTAATATCGTATTATCCTGGAGGAAGAGGATCTTTGATTCCAATCTGTAACGAGTAGTCTCACATTTTTAGTGCATAGAATTTTCTTACATCATCTGCTTGCTTTCTAGAAATTCTTCTAGAAATTCTTTCTAGAAATTCTTCATGACAACAGTCTGCCAATGGCATCAACTGCTAATATGTAGGTGCTGAAGTTTTGGAATAAGACCTGTGGGTAGTGCTTGCTAATTTCTCAAAGGCAACAAGGGCAAGGCTGCAGTTTCTGTGTGCCAATAAATCCAAGTTCTATTTCCTCATTTGGATTATTTGACTAGTGGTTGATGTTTGATCAACCACTGGGTGGTTGTGGGGTTTTCTGGTATTTTAAATTAGGGGCTTCTTTTCTGCCTGTTCCCCAAAATTTAAAGATGTAAACCAGTAGTTTTCATTTGTTGAACCATTATTTTATTTGTTGAACAGGAAATCAAATATTAAGCAAGATATCAAAATGCATGGCCACACTAGTATCTCTCACAGACCAGAAGGATTAGCGAGAGTGTAATTGGAATCAGTTGCTGGAGTCAAACCTTGGAATCTTTTCTTGACGAAACAAAGCTCTGTTTTCCAATATGAGGCTGGAAACATGTTCTCTCTCTTTCTCTGAGTACAAGCAGAGCATCCTTTTCTTTTCACCGCATCATTAGAAACAACCTCAGCAAGACTTCTCTTTCTTTCCTTCTTTCCCTCC
>NW_015165241.1:143678-150373 GCF_001447785.1 Gekko japonicus | reverse complement strand
TCCATTTTTCCTTCTCTCTCTCTCTCTGTCTCTCTGTGCAGATCTGTGTGTCCCCCCCCCATAGCTAGCCATCCAAAAGAGTCCAGTGGCACCTTTAAGACCAAGGTTTATTCAGGTACAAGCCGGTAACATGGGGGTGTGGCCTAATATGCTAATGAGCTGTGCTGTCAGGGGTGTGGCCTAATGTGCTAATGCGTTTCTGCTGTCGGGTGTGGCCTATTATGGTAGTGAGGTCCTGCTAGTGAGGTCCTACCTTGAATAAAACAGCTGGTCTTAAAGGTGCCATTGGACTTGAATGTTGTTCTGTTGCTTCAGACCCGAAACATTTATACAGTGCAGGTTCGTACTTGCCTCATCACCTGAAGCAAGGAAAAAACTGCATCCTAGAAATCAGGTCCTCATCTGAGAGGGGCCCCCTCCCATTGTTTGCATAAAAGGGAAAAGAGCCCCCCTAACAAAGTTCAACTTGGGAAATGGCATGCAGGATGGTATCCCTCCTTCTCCCACCCCAGAAGCAGCAGAACAAGAGCGACACATGCCCCATTATGCACAAGGCCTGCCATTCTGAAGGCTGCAGGCAGGCTGTTCTCTGGGAGGTGAGAGTAACGCAGCCTCCACGACACAGCTGTCTTGAAGAGGGCTCTGTTCTGAGCACAATAAACTGGTTGCCTGGGTTTGCATTCGCTTTCTATCCCTCCCCCACCAGAGAAAAGGGAACAAAAAGAGAGCAGGAATCTTGCTAGGCCAATTGCAAATCCTGTATAGCCAGCGGATATATTTTATGTTTGGCTCACTGCTGATCAGTTCCCAAGAGCGGCTGAAATCCCTACCTTTTCTCACACACGTATAGGGCTGCCAAGTGGGGGCGGGTGGCGAGTAAACCCCCGCTTTGGAGGCCCGATTTCCGCTGCCGTGGAATCGGGCCCCGGGGTGAACTCCGCCCCCCCCCCGGAAGCAGAGGTGACGCAACCACGTCGATCACTTGGGGCCACGCCCTCAACGTGATCGGCGTCGCGCGTCACTTCCGGTGACGTACTGGAGGCACGCCAAGGTACCTACGCACATAACCTGAAATTTTTCAGGCCTGTGGGAGAAAGTCAGACCTTAAAACACACCTAGTCTCACGTACTTTTATTTAAAATACTGAATTATTTAAAATATTTTAGTAATGTTTTAAATGTGTAAAATGTTTAGCAACAAAATAAAATTGCATTTGGGATTCTTTTATGCATGTTTTCTTAAAGTGGAAAGCAGATTTAAAATCTATCCTTGTCTTTGGCCCAGACTTTTATCCACTGGACGAAATACTGGAAAAGGTGGGGGAGAGGGATGCTTTTAACAAGGCTTCCCTGTCCTGTGGCATGTTTTTCCTTCTAACTCCATGAAGTGAAGTAGACTAGAATCACCTTTAAACACAAGCTTATAATTCAGGGAAAGGGAGCAGAGTTCCCATGAAGACAGATATTCCAAACTGAAAATAAAACATCACATAGTTGGATATATTTTCAGGTTGCCAGATGAAAAGACAGATAATTCTCTTCCTGGAAGGCTGCAAGCTACATATAGTTACAGGTGTGGCCAAACTGCAGCACGGGAGCCACATGCGGCTCTTTCACACATATTGTGTGGCTCCCAGCAGAGCAGCTGGGGAAGCAAAGGGGAGACATGCTTCCCTTATGGGTCTTCCCCTTGCTTCCTTTCCACCTCCCCCCATCTATTTCCTTCCTTCCCAATTTTCTTTCTTTCTCTCTCCCCCTTTCTTCCCTCCCTCCTTATCTAAAGTTTAATATCATTATCAATATCTGTTTTTACTCCTTTTGTTTTTATTTTTGGCAGTCTCATTTAATGTCAATAAAAAGCAAATCTGCATATTTTTCAATAGAAACATGTGGGTTATATATGTTCACGTCTTGCGGCTCTCAAACATCTGATGTTCCTTCTATGTGGCTCTTACATTAAGCAGGTTTGGCCACCCCTGATGTAGTAGCATGGCACCATGCCAAATTGGGCCTGTATGCACTTGAAAGCTGAGTGTGAAAAAAATCAGTGAGAACTCCAAAGATGGGAGTGGGAAAGAATCTGATATTCACAAGAAATGAGCAAACCAGTCACTTTGCTTTGTGCTTAGGTTTAAGCAGGGGTCATTTCCTGCAGGAGCGCACAGGAGCGGAGCTCCAGCAGTAAAGAGCCCAGGGGGCGGGCACATGCAACAAGCCCCACCCCCTGCTCCCAGCAGCCCTCAGTCAGAGCAAGAAGCAGCCAGGTAAGTTGCAGAGCCCCCCCCTCCAAAACAGTCCAGTGGCACCTTTAAGACCAAGTTTTATTCAGGTACAAGCTCTCCCTCCTCTGCGAGGACAGATCTGCACGTTCCCCCCCATCCCCGATAGATAGATAGCAATCCAAAACAGTCTAGTGGAGCCTGAGTGGTGGGTGTTGCCTTCTGACACACTTCCGATGTCAGGGGGTGTGGCATATAGGGTTGACAAATGTTACTTACCTCCTCGGCGGGGGACTCCCGGGTACCTCCTGGAGCGTGCGCGCGCAAAGCGTGCATGTGCGCAACATATCTACGTCACCCGGATGTGACGTCGCATGCTGTGGGCGGGGCCACAGCCATTTGACGTGCGCGTGGGGGTGGGGTTTCCCCGGGCCCGATTTTTGTCACGTCAAAAATCGGGCCGCCAAAGCGGGGGGTTCCCCGCCCCCCGGTCCCATTTGGCAACCCTAGTGGCATATGCAAATAAGTTATGCTAATGAGTATGCTAATGAGCTCCTGCACCTCTTTTTCTATGAAATGACTCCTGGGTTTAAGGACCAAAAACAACAACAAAAGGAGTTCCCAACTGGCAGTTAATCATTAGTAAGCAGCTGCAGCCGGGGTGGTGGTGGTTGTTCTTTGTTTGTTGTGGCTGGGGGGAGACAGGTGAGAGGCTTCAGAAAGATACTTTCCCTCTAGAAATGCACTGGAAGCTTTCTACAAGTCAGCGAAACATCAAAGCAAGGACGTTGAACCTCCAGCCTTAACATTTTTCAAGGATTGATTTACACGCCATTATTCATCCTGCCTGCACAGGTAGTTCCTAGAACTGGGACTGCGAGAGCTCATAGAGTTAATGGAAACAGGAACTCAGAAAGTAAAGGAAGTTACTACAGAAACGCTCAGGAACTTTGTACAATTGCTTTCTGCTTTTCTACCTTCACAGCTCACACACACACACACACACACAAAATTCTTTTCAGCACATCTTGTGCTGAACAAAACTACTTTCTACAAAATACATAGGTATCATGAGGACAATGACACAAAGAAGGTATACAACCAACTGGTAACTACTGTATTATGAACTGAGGTCGAGGCAGCTCTTAAACAAGTGGTTTCTTTTATTCAGCTCATAACTTAACACAGGACAACTTACACACAGAACAAGCTAACTTTATACGTTTTGAACGGAGAGAAAGGCACTTAGGACCAATAAGAATTGTTCCCGTCAAAAGTCAATGTCTCTCCAGATTGGCCTACCAGACGCATTGACCAATCCGGTCTCGTATTCTGAGATGCTGCACTTCTATGGAGCTGTACCTAAAGCTCATACCAAACATGATAACTGAATACATAACATACTGTTACCCCAGACAGACAGGCAAAGGAAGAACTCTTGAGCCGAACGGGACTGCGCTGGAAAGTAGAACTACTCTGGCTAAGATGCCATACTTCTGCACTTTCGAACATGGGAAGCAGGAAGGGCCAGTACACTCTATTACAAAACTGTCTCTTGTTAATTTGCTAGCAAGCTGGATCCTAGACTGGTTCTGTATGCTACAGCCAAATGTGTTATGACTATAAGGAGTGTATCAGAGCTCTCATCTAAACCCAGTTTAGATCATGAAAATTACCCAAGCCAAAGGATGCCATAAGTGAAAAAAACCTCTCACACTGAGTTATGCTGCTTAGTGTCAGCTATGCTGCCATGGGGGTTGGGATGTTCTTTCAGTGTCTGTGTAAATTGCTTTCGCATTCCTCTCTTTGCTTTGTGCTGAAATGCTTATCTCTAAGGAAGTACAGGTGGTGGTGTGTGTTGTCTGCCTTCCAGGCCAGCCGTGGGAGCCGGACAATTCCCAGCTTTGCATAGTAACGCTTGCTGGCTCTAGCCCGCACACGGGAGGGTGCCTAATTGGCCAGCGCAGTGGGGGGGGGGTGCATACGAATGCCCTATATCTCATTAGGTTCAAGAGGCAACTGCTATTCTTAACGGTGCTTCTGTTAATGCATCTATGGCTCTTCAATAAAAGTATAACCTTTCTAAAGAAGTGTGTACTCCATTGTTGGCTGTGGGTTCTGACACTTAGCACTGACAGCAGGGTCACTGACTGCAGAATCTATGAGCTCAAACAGACATGATGGAAGAGGTGTGTGAGCTGACCGCCAAGCTTTAAAACGAATGTGTCAAGGACGATCATTTTGATCAGAGCAGCAGCACTAAGAAAGTGGAGACTGAACTTTTCTCTCACACATCTCCCTGAACCTAACCACCGGTCCCTAATGTGCTACTAGCCATACTGGAGAAAAAATATACAGATATAAGTAGCTGGGTTGGGCCTGTATTTTGTCACCTTGGTAATGCTTTGGGAGACTAGGAATATGGGGCAAAACAAGACTGAGACTGGGAAAACTGGGCAAGGAGGAAAGTTTTCCTCTTCATCCTGCAGCAGCCCCCAATGGTTGCTTTAGAGCGAAAAAGGTTACAGGAAATCCAATATTTGTCTGCATCACAAGATGCTCTTAATTAGAATATTTAAAAAAATAGGGGAAGCATCATTATGTTTAATGGAAGTAACATTAGAGAATGTGGGATGAGGCTTTCAAATAAAATAAAGCACATCTAGCAAGGTGCTCATGAGAAGTTATACTCATCTGCTCCATGTGAAGAAGAAGAAGAAGAAGAAGAGATTGGATTTATACCCCGCCATTTACAACCCAAAGGTGTCTCAGAGCGGCTGACAAACTCCTTTCCCTTCCCCTCCCCACAACAGACACCCCCCTGTGAGGGAGGTGGGGCTGAGAGAGCTCTTGACAGAAACGGCTCTTTTTCAGGAACAGCTGTTATCATAGCTATGGCTTGCCCAAGGTCATCCAGCCAGGTGCAAGTGGAGGAGTGGGGAATCAAACCCGGTTCTCCCAGATTAGAATCTGTGCACTTAACCACTACACCAAACTGGCTCATGTGCTAACAACACGTCTCCCAGTGCTTAGGAAAGAAACAGAGCACTTTCAGAGATGTATATCAGGGGCCCCCTGCTTTTATAATTCTGCAGAATGTGCAAAACAAAATTGTTAAGGTGACCTTTTTATAAAGGGAACAGGGTTGTAGTTTTGATGTTCGTGAAAAATCCTAGGCAGTTTTATTGCATTGTTTACTTATGTATTATACTGCTTTTATTGCATTGTTTTCTAATTCTATAACCCACTTTATCACATTGTTTCTATTGCATTATTTTTCTAATTTTGTAATCTACCTTTGAGCCTCAGAAAAAGGCAGAATATAAATTAAGAAACTAACAGTGTTAAAAAATGTACTAGAGCCATAAAAAAAGTTTCAATAAAAGCAAGAGCACATAACCCACACATCCTTTCGCTTTTGTTTCTCTGTAATAGTATACAAACGGTTTGTACCAGACAAAGAGTCCACCTCCAGAGGTCATGACTACTTAGGGTTGCCAAGTACTCGCTGTATGTAGAGCGGGGGACTCCAGCGCTGCTCTGGGACTCTGCGTGCGCGCAAAGCACGTGCGCACCACAACCACGTCACCCAGAAGTGACACAACCACGTCGGGGCCACAATCATCCAAGGGAAAACCATAGAGTTTTCCCTCGGATGACCGCGGCCCCGCCCCCAACACGCCCGACGTGACTGTGTCATTTCCGGGTGACGTACAGACACCGGGCACGTCGTGTGCTTTGGGGGTGGGGTTCCGCCCGGGGCCCGATCCGCCGGCGGCAAGTAACAGGCCTCTCGGGCGGGGGTTTCCCCGCCCCCTTGGGGGACTTGGCAAGCCTATGACTAGTGCCTTGGGATAATGGCGCAAGGTAAGGTACAAGAAGACATGACCTGTTAAACAGGTAACTAAAGGACTGGAAAATCCCCATCTACCCTGGAGGTCAGATATAGCTACTGCTGAAATGCAGAATGGGAGCGAAGTCCACGTGCTTGGTATCAGAATTATGAAAGCATGGGAGGGAGGGAGACCACAGTACGGAGAATGGAGTGGAGGAGTGATTGTTTCCTGTTCCATTATCCAATCCTAGAAACATGACAAATGCCTAGAAAGGTACTTCCCCAGGTCACAAATAACGATTGAGCAAAAACTCTGTCCAATTATTATCTCTGTTTCCAATGATCAAGCACATGGAGCATTATAACCAGCGGTCATTTCGTAGAAAAAGAGTTGCAGGAGCTCATTAGCATAACTCATTAGCATAATTTATTTGCATATGCCACACACCCTGACATCACCGGAAGGCAACACCCTTCTGTGTCAGAAGGCAACACCCACCGCTCAGGCTCCACTGGACTGTTTTAGATTGGCAGTTATTGGGGGGGGGACATGCAGATCTCTCCTCGCAGAGGAGGGAGAGCTTGTACCTGAATAAAACTTGGTCTTAAAGGTGCCACTGGACTGTTTTGGACCGGGGGGGC
>NW_015165241.1:125906-143657 GCF_001447785.1 Gekko japonicus | reverse complement strand
GCGGGGGGGGGGCCTCTGCAACTTACCTGGCTGCTCCTTGCTCTGACTGAGGGCTGCTGGGAGCAGGGGGTGGGGCTTGTTGCATGTGCCCACCCCCTGGGCTCTTTACTGCCGGAGCTCCGCTCCTGCAGGAAATGACCCCTGATTATAACATTGCTGAGACGCTGCAATATCCATAAAGTCCCAAGTAATTTGTGCAGCACACAGTAATAAGTAGCTAAGGATAACAAAACCTCAAAAAACAACTGTGGGCTAAATTTCCGATAGGATATTCACAAAGGAGACTTCATTTAAAGTGAAATGCATCTATTGTCTGAAGTAAATCTGTCCATGCAATCCATCACAGAAAAATGCAGAAGCCAAAGAGTTAATATAAAAGATAAATACACAAAAAGTCCAACACTTTTCCTAGGTCATTTCCCCAGTGTTTCAGACCTCTGGTCCTTCCTCAGGAACAAAGAACAACTGCTGAGAGTCTCATTCCGTCTCCTTATGAGATAACGTTTTCCTATTATTTCTGTACTAGGCAAGGTCTCCTTAGTTCTAACCAGCACCCCTAAAAGCTGCTTCAATGTATCAGGACCAAAACATGCCTCCATTGAAGCAGCCTTTAAGGGTGCTGGTTAGAGCTAAAGAGACCTTGCCCAATACAGAAAAAATAGGAAAGCATTATCTTATAAGGAGATGGAATGAGAATGAGACTCTCAGCAGTTGTTCTTTGTTCCTGAGGAAGGACCAGAGGTCTGAAACACTGGAAAAATTGCCTAGGAAAAGTGTTGGACTTTTTCTATATTTATCTTGTATATTTATATTTATATGTGTATATTTATATAAATATTTATATAAATATTTATATTTATCTTGTATATTAATTCTTTGGCTTCTGCATTTTCCAATGATGGATTATATGGACAGATGTACTTCAGACAATAGATGCATTTCACTTTACATGAAGTCTCCTTTGTGAATTTGTCCTGCTCACCACAAGTCCCCGAGGTCATGCCTTGACATGAGTTCCAACTGCACAGAGTTCCTGACCAAAGGAATGGGGGGGTAGACTAAAAATCCAACCAGAAAAGACAGATTAATTAGGTAACCCAAAAGGCTGAGAAAACAACAACAAAATATCTAAATAAAAGACAGATGTCTTTAATAAATCACAAATTACACAAAACACTACAAAGATCTGATTCAATAGATCACATAAAAATGTGGATCACAAAAGAGCCAAAAACTGTACAGTAGACGGAAGTCTGCCCTGAGGATAGGGTTGCCAAGTCCTACCTTCGTAATAGCGGGGGGAGTCCTGGATGTCCCCGGGAGTCTCCTGGTGCATGCGCGAAGTGTGCGCACCACGATCACGTCACCCGAAGTGATGCAATCGCATCAGGCACGTTGGGGGCAGAGCCACAATCTTTCGGGGGAAACCATAGAGTTTTCCCTCGGATGATAGAGTGTCCCCCCCGCAACGTGCCCGATGTGATTGCGTCACCTCCGGGTGACGTGTTCACACCGGGTGTGTCACGTGCTTTGGGGGTGGGGTCCTCCCGCGGCCCAATACCCGCCAACGGGGAATGGGCCTCTTGGGCGGGGGTTTCCCCACCCCCCGGGGGGACTTGGCAACCCTACCTGAGGATGATGGTATCTAACATGCAAGTACTGGCCTTATAATGCTGCTGATCAGTATGATTTAGATAACCTTGAAGATCTATTGATGTCCATTACAAATTATATGCTATGTAGAGGTGATTATTGGATCAGGGCTTAGTTTTTTCTTTTTCTTTTTTTGAAAAAGGGGTGCAGAACTCTCAAGAGGGAAGTGAAGTTTTTAAATCTGAATACTGAAAACTCATGAACTTTTAAAATAATTTTGTTGAAGAAGCTCTGGAACTCCATTCTGGGGCGTTCCCCCAGAAAAAAAAGCTCTTGAGATATTTATTGTATGTGATCAGATTTATTTAAACCATCTGATTTTATTTAGATATTTTGTAGGGTTTTTTTCTTGCTCAGCCTTTTGGGTTACTGGATCCTCCAGGAATAGGGAAGCCAAAGAATTAATGGGCGAACTATCAACTCTTCCTCCTGAACTATTAATGAGGAAGTGATCCTCCATGTTTACATGGGTCCATGTGCCAAATTTTGCACCATTCTAAAACATCCTGTCTTGTCTGATTGTTTTCAAAATAGCTGCATTTGTTTTTCATTAAATTTATACAGCGCCAAGCCAAAGTGGGACTCTAAGCAAATGATATGAACAAACTGTTTTCGTAGGGGTTTGCATCTCATGAAACTCTTCTATATATTAAACGTGCATGTGGAAACACAGACTTTCTTCCTTCTAGAACACTGACTTTTTAAATACTGGAATCCAATTATTTTCCACGCGTAGAATCCAGCAACAACACAGTAAGTTGGATCTTTCCAGCCAGAAGGAAATGGGGGGGGGGGGAGAGACTACAACAGACTGTTCCTTAAGGTACCCAAAGAACTGACATTTAAGACCAAGGAACACTCTTGGACAAAATGCCACAGGACATGAGGGAACAGCTATTAAGAAGAAAAAGAAGAGATTGGATTTATACCCTGCCCTTCACTACCTGAAGGAGTGTCAGAGCGGCTTACAATCCCTTTCTCTTCCCCTCCCCACAAAAGACACCCTGTGAGGTAGGTGGGGCTAAGAGAGCTCTCACAAGAACTGTCCTTGAGAGTACAGCTCTGAAAGAACTTATGACTGATGCAAGGTCACACCAGCAGCTGCATGTGGAGGAGTGGGGAATCAAACCCGGTTCTCCCAGATTAGAATCCATGCTCTTAACCACTACACCAAACTGATGGAGAGTTAGGTGAAATCCTCCTCTTGCTGTAGTGGAAGAAGCCCAATTATTCACTAGCACAAGGAGGAATTTAAGTTTGCTTATGAGAGCCCCTCTGCCATATGATCCATGTGAGTCCTTTGACCCTTTCATAAGTCACAAGGTGAAGCAGAAAGTGGGGAAGATCTGCCTCTGCAAGTTCCTTGCCCCTTGTGATGGCAGTTTCCAACCTTATGATTGTTATCATATGATAGCAAAGGTATCCAATGCAGGACCAGAACAAGAAATTCAATATTCTAGTAAACAAATAAGTGCATTTGAAATATAGTCTACAATTAGGCACAAACTCAGTACACAGTAGCCTATAATCCAATGAACAAGAAAACCAGGTCCTTTAACTATTAAGTAGGTACAGTTGCTGCCGATGCTGGTGCCAGCGCAATACTGTTGCCTGTTCTTGTGGAGTGAGTTCTATTCTTAGCTCTTCAACACAGCTCCCTGCCCCTCTGAGTCAGGCCTCAAACATTTGGCTGCTTGAAAAATAGGGAGTGGCAGTGAACGCTGCCTGCCAACATGCTGAGCTCAAAGAGAACACTCATGACACAGCAGCTATGAAACAGGGCCGTACCAAGAACCAACACGTTCTGTTGTGACTAGCTGTGCTTGAAAAGCCTCTGTGGCCAATACTTCATCTATATCTAGCTATATATATAAAAGAAAGTCCCCCCACCATAAAACCAACCCCCAGGCCAAACCGCTGGACCTAGAGACACCAAATTTGGGGAGAGCGCTCCTACCGTAGCGTAGGTGCTCGCTAAGAAAGAATTTTTAGAAATTCGACGCCTAAGTGGGTCAAAAGGGGGAAAATGTGCTCCCCCATTGATTCCTATGTAACTGCCAGGCAGCTGCCTCTCTGCACCCCCCACTCTCTGATTGGTCAGCTGCAGAGCTCAGTGTTCTGAGGTTAAAAAAAAAGTTACAGGGGACTGCAGAGAGCTCATGACAGTTGAGGAAATCAGGAGTGGCCAACAACCACCTGTGAGGTGAAGCAAAGCTGCTGGCCAATGCTCCCTCTAAGCTGTGGAGTCCTGTGAGCAAAAATTCTACTATGTGAGCTGCCGGCGTTAAAGTTGTGGGCGAGCGATTTGGCTCCTGCATAAATTAGTTTGCTCTGGAGCCCTCCTTCCTGAGCTAAGACAAAAATGTGTGAGCCAGAGGCTAAAAAACTGTGAGCCAGCTCACACTAACTCAGCTTAAAGGGAACACTGCTGCTGGCCCAGATTCTCTGATGGCTTCCAATCCATCTCCTACACCTAACAGGTGGTTGTCTGTCAGGTGCAGCCCCACCTCCACAGTGGCTTCTAATACTCCTCCCCCTCCTACACTGGACAGGCAGCTGTCTGTCAGGTGTAGGAGAGGAGGTGGGATGCTTACAGCTGCCAGGGAGGTTTGCTCAGCAGGATTGCCTTAGCACTGCTGCTGGCCAAGCCTCCCCAATGCCTTTAAATACAATCCCCCCAACACCAGACAGGCCGGTGTCTGTCAGGTGTAGGAGCAGGGCCAGGGTATGAATGTTTATGGGGAGATAGTAAAGGACATTTCTAGGAGCCATTCTGATGCGTGCCTCCCTCATGGACCTGAAGAAATGTCCACCACATCACCACTTCCTCACACCAACTCCCCCTCACACCTCTCACCTCTTAGTGCCCACAAGAAAGCTCCTGGCAAACATCGAGCCAGATACTCCAATGATACAAGGAGGAGGCAACTTAGGAATGCAGCAAAGACATTTGCACATAGTACTCCTGCAGTGCACTGAGCTGCACAGGCCAAGTACCAGCAAGATCACCCTGAGGTGCTCAGAACAACACAGTCTCCATATGAGCAAAACAATCCAGGAACACAAGTAGAGAGACCATCACTTTCGTGGAAGGTAGCAGGAGTGGACTTAACAGATGACTGTTTCTTAAATGGGTAGTTCTATGTGGCCTGCTCCAGAATGAGCTCATCAAACAGCCTGGTGATCCTAGCACCTGAGGGCAGAACTACCAATGTGGTCTAGAGAGAGGTCCTTCAGTAGAGAGAGAAAAAGTACGTATGTCTCACTTCAGTTCTTACACTACAATCTTCTCCATTAGAATTCCTACAACAAATGTCACATTTCACATTTCACATCATCAATATTATAACTGGATTTACGGAACTTAAATACCGCAGCGAAGCACGGGTATCAGGCTAGTATAGGATAAATAGCTATTACATCTGCAGCAGAATACCGCAAGCTGTCTCTATTTATTTAAAATATTTCTCAACGACCTTTCAGCCAGAGGATCTCCAAGTGGTTCACATTTAAGGAAACCAATACAAAACCAGAAAACCACTATTCAACAATAAGCGGCAAAAAATAAGCTACAATAAATCAGTTAAACATACCAGTATTTGAAAGCAGCAACTAATGGTAAAAAACACAAGTTACTAAAACAGTAAATAAGGCTTGACGGCAATGTTCCCTCTAAGCTGAGTTAGTGTGAGCTAGCTCACAGTTTTTTAGCCTCCGGCTCACGCATTTTTGTCTTAGCTCAGGAAGGATGGCTCCAGAGCCAACTCATTTGTGCAGTAGCCAAACTGCTTGCTCACAACTTTAATGCCAGTAGCTCACAAAGTAGAATTTTTGCTCACAAGACTCCACAGCTTAGAGGGAACCTTGCTTGACGACCAAGCAATACCAGACGGTACAAATCAGCATAAATACTAGCTAGTGTTGAAAGCCTAGGAGAACAGAAAAGCCTTCGGATGATGCTCAAGTTGTGTATGGCAAAGTTCCACAAGCGAGACACTATTACTGAAAAGGCCCTGCCTGTCTCTAGCAGCCACATGTCTCACAGAAGATGGGTACACATGGACCCAAGAGATCTGGTGGCGACCTTAATGTTGGACAGGTCAACACGAGTTCTATGCCACTCTGGTTCAAGTTTTAATGGTAAGTACCAGCATTTTCTTACTGTGCTTGAAAATGAATCTGACAGTGAAATTTTCTTATAATAGATATAAGAATATCCCATAAATTTGTACCAGTTAATCTCTGATGCGCCATTCTGTTACAGATAAGCTTTCCAAACAGCCTCCAAAGGCAGTATCATGCAGCCTGCATTGTATTAATCTATTCTGAATGTGACTCAAATACAAATCTCACTTTTCGAGGAAGTGAGGCAACTGCTAAAAAAACAAAGCTGATCAAAAGCGATACGTACCACAGATGAGACCCAAGGGTCCATCTGAAGGGATTAATCTCTTAATATGCTCCAAGCCCCAAACCTGCTACTATAGGAGAATGAAAGCTCATCCAAGGCTGACTACTCCTCTTCTTCCTTCTGCTGTATTAACCAGCAGCAGTGCAGTCTTGTCTGGTTTGAGTTTCAGTTTATTGACTAACTTCATGCACTTGTTTGGTGCCTCTGCTGCCTCACTGCAGACTGCTGAGAAAGAGTAGAGTTTTATTTATTTACAACATTTGTATCCTACCTTTTCTGCCCAATCAGGGCTATCAAGGTGGCTACCAAATGGAAACATCATAAAACTACACAAGGATAACACTTAGCTCCATGTCCCTGGAAAACTTCTCCCAGCTGCTTCACATAATTGTTAAATAGCATGGGAAACAGCTACACTGTATGGCTAATGAATTCAGATACCCATCCAGTCTCAGTGGAAATTTGGGGATGGCCCATAGTTGGCTCCACAGTCTCCTGGGTTCAAGACACAAAACTCCCCAGGTTGCTGGGCAGTAGTTACATAAGGTAAAAAATGTAAAGGTTTCCCCTTGCTCAAAAGCCAGATCGAATCCGACTCTAGGGTTGCGGTGCTCATCTCCATTTCCAAGCCGAAGAGCCAGCGCTGTCCAAAGACATTTCTGTGGTCATGTGGCCAGCATGACTAAATGCCAAGACGCACGGAACGCTGTTACCTTCCCACTGAAACTGTACCTATTTATTTACTTGCAATTTCTTGCTTTCGAACTGCTAGGATGGCAGGAACTGGAACCAGAGACGGGAGCTCACTCCGTCATTCAGCACTCGGGTCTCGAACTGCCAAACTACCGACATTCCAGCCTGCAGTTCAGTGTCTTAACCACTTGAGCCACCACAGCTCGTAGTTACATAAAGGGTGACTCAAAAAGAGTTACTTCAAGGGAAACATTTCGAGTCTTGGTTAGGGAATAGGGAATAGGAATAGCTACTTGTATATATTGTATTCATATATATGTGAAGTACATATGCTGTCAAAGGTCACAGAATGAGCCCGTTATTTAGTTTACCAGTGTGTGTGTTCGTGTATTATTTGGAAATGTTCTGTATATGCTTCCTTTCCATTAACAGGTGAATACACCACATAGATATACAGTTACACTCATACTCCACCACCCCGTCATTTCAGTTCAAAACATGGGAGGATGCCATGATTACTGGGCAGCTGTGGAACATCCTAAGAGCTCTCTTTTTTATATTACGTCTGTGTTCTCTGATGGTTACCCTGGGTGTGCCTGAAAAAGCTGCTGCTTGAAAGATTAGGCTGGGGCGTCTGGCTGCTACATTTAAAAAGAAAATGTTCAACATCTAGGCCAGACTATCTGCCCACTCCTGCCCTTCTCTGGCTTTGAAATTTACTTTGATTATTCTAGCTTGGCCTGGAAAAATGTTATATGAAACTGTGGGGGCATTTTTATCATATGTCAGAGGACCAGGAACTGGTAGGTGAGGTGACCCAATCTACATCTCAGCTTTTAGGGTGTTCACATGTAAGAGCAAAAATAAGTCAACCAAGGCTCCACATCTCAGGCAGGATAGCTTTTAGTCCTTTAATCCATACTTTGTTCCATGATGGTTCATATACCTCCAGGAGATACTACCATTTCAGGAGGCAGAGTGCAAGAAAGGAAGCTGTAAAGGAGATGTATTGTCTTTGCTGTCATCCTTGCAAAGCAAATAGCTTGGCCTCTACTCCCGCTTGAGAGCCAGTTTGGTGTAGTGGTTTGGAGCACGAACTCTAATCTGGGAGAACCAGGTTTGATTCCCCACTCCTCCACATGCAGCTGCTGGTGTGACCTTGGGTCAGTCATAAGTTCTTTCAGAGCTGTTCTCTCAAGGGCAGTTCTTGAAAGAGCTCTCTCAGCCCTATGTACCTCACAGGGTGTCTGTTGTGAAGAGGGGAAGGAGATGGTAAGCTGCTCTGAGACTCCTTCAGGTAGTGAAGGGTGGGGTATAAATCCAACCACCACCACCCCCTCCTCCTTCTCCTTGTTCTTCTAGTCCAACACTCCGTATCACACAGTGGCCAAAAATACCAGGTGCCATCAGGAGGTCCACCACTGGGGCCAGGACATTAGAAGCCCTCCCAGTGTTGGCCCCCCCAAGCACCAAGAAGACAGAACATCACTTGCCCCAGAGCCCCTATCTATACCTTGTGGCTAATAACCACTGATGGACCTCTGCTCCATATGCCTATCTAATTCCCTTTTGAAGCTGTCCATGCTTGTAGCCGCCGCCACCTCCTGTGGCAGTGAATTCTATGTGTGAATCACTCTTTGGGTGAAGAAGTACTTCCTTTTATCCGTTCTAACCCGACCGCTCAGCAATTTCATGGAGTGCCCACGAGTTCTTGTATTGTGAGAAAGGGAGAAAAGTACCTCTTTCTCTACCTGTTCTTTCCCATGCATTTATCATTCGAGTTGCCCTTTTCTGCACTTTTTCCAAAGCTATAATATCCTTTTTAAGGTGTGGTGCCCAGAACTGCACACAGTATTCCAAATGAGGTCTCACCATTGATTTATATAGGGGCATTATTATATTGGCTGATCTGTTTTCAATACCCTTCCTAATAATCCCCAGCATAGCATTGGCCTTCTTTATTGCAGTCACACACTGTCTCGACATTTTCAGTGAGTTATCTACTACAACTCCAAGATCTCTCTCTTGATCAGTCTCTGCCAGTTCAGACCCCATCAACGTGTATTTATATTTAGGATTTTTGGCTCCAATGTGCATCACCTTGCACTTGGCCACATTGAACCCCATTTGCCATGTTGACGCCCACTCGCCCATCTTTGACAGATCCCTTTGGAGTGCCTCACAATCCTCACTGGTTTTCACCACCCTGAACAACTTCGTATCATCCGCAGATTTAGCCACTTCACTGCTTACTCCCAACTCCAAATCATTAATGAACAAGTTAAAAAGCAGTGGACCAAGTACTGATCCCTGTGGTACCCCACTGCTTACCCCCCTCCACTGGGAGAACTGCCCATTTATACTCACTCTCTGTTTTCTATTAATTAGCCAGTTTTTGATCCATAAAAGGACTTGTCCTTTTATCCCATGATTTTTGAGCTTACTTAGGAGCCTTTGATGAGGAACTTTATCAAAAGCTTTCTGGAAGTCAAGGTAAACAATATCTATTGGATCCCCCTTGTCCGCATGTTTGTTCACCCCCTTCCATACCACAATGGTAAAACCAGAAGATATTTCTAGGGCCACCTACTTTCCGTCTGGCAGACATTACCGTCCTGCCTTCTGCACTATCACCTATTCAAAGAGTACTGCTGTGCTGAGATTTCCAAATCTGCCCAGTAGAAACTCCCCTGTTCATCCCCCAATAATAGCAACTGCCCTTGGGGCGGGGGGGAAGCAAGGCTTCTTCCAGAGACAAATCCAGCACTGTCAATACTGTTTTGCTCCAGGCAGTCCATACCAATGAAGCAGTAAAAGAAGGGGTCATTTCGTAGAAAAAGAGGTGCAGGAGCTCATAAGCATAACTCATTAGCATAACTTATTTGCATATGCCACACCCCCTGACATCACCGGAAGTGTGTCAGACAGCAACACCCACCGCTCAGGCTCCCCTGGACTGTTTTGGATTGCTAGCTAGGGGGGAGGGGGAACGTGCAGATCTGTCCTTGCAGAGGAGGGAGAGCTTATACCTGAATGAAACTTGGTCTTAAGGGTGCCACTGGACTATTTTGGATTGCTAGCTGGGGGGGATGTGCAGATCTGTGCAGGAAGGAAGGAAGGAGGGAAAAAACAGAAGGAAAGAAAGAGGGAAAGAAAGAGAGAGAGGAAGGAAGGAAGGAAGGAAGGAAGGAAGGAAGGAAGGAAGGAAGGAAGGAAGGAAGGAAGGAAGGAAGGAAGGAGGCTTCTTGCTCCTCGTGGCCTGGGGCTGCTGGGAGCAGGGGGTGGGGCTTGTTGCATGTGCCCGCCCCCTGAGCTCTTTACTGCCGGAGCTCTGCTCCTGTGCGCTCCTGCAGGAAATGACCCCTGAGTAAAACTCAGGTTGCTTTCACGAAAATATTTTGCTCCACCTTGGCTTTCTTACAGCAGTATTGTTTTGGGAAGAAAGGGAGAAAATGGTATGCCTGGGAAGATGAGTCAAGAAAGGGGGAAACCTTGTATGGATGCTCTGTTGCCTCAAGTGAATGCTTCTGCAGTTGCAGCAACAGTGAGAGAAACAGAGAGCATTATTCTCCATGTGGAAGAAGCTTCAGTCTCTCCCTCCCCTCACTAGACAGAGATGTGAGAAGATTCTTGAACCACTCTCTGCTCCAGCCCTATCCTACATTGCCTTCAGTTGTGAGAAATAATCAGCAACTGACTTCTTGTTCCAGGAATTCTGGCACCAGATACTGAATTCAGTGAGAAATTAGTTGGACCCATGAAGAAGCAAGACGGGAAGAAAACCAACTCATTTGAGCTGTGGTGCTGGAGAAGGCTCCTGCGCCTTCCTTGGACGGCAAAGGTGACAAACAAGCAAGTACTGGAGCGCATAAAACCAGACATGTCCTTGGAAGGAAGAATCACAACACTGCGACTGACTTATTTTGGCCATGTCATGTGGAAGAACTCACTAGAAAAAGCAATTATGCTTGGATTGGTTAGTGGCAAAAGGAAACTGGGCTGCCAAAGAACACGGTGGCTACACACCATAAAAGTCGACCCCAGCCTGAGCACGGAACGACTCAAAGAAACAATATAAGATAGGAAAACATGGAGAGAACTGGCCCATAGAATCGCCAAGAGCTGGACACAACTGAATGGCTAACAACAACCACCTTTTGTCCAGGTTTACAGGGCTTTCAAGTAAAAGGTCTGCATTCACACAGGTAAAGGTTTCCCTTGCTCGAAAGCCAGTCGAGTCCAACTCTAGGGTTGTGGTGCTTCTCCGTTTCAAGGCACACGGAACGCTGTTACCTTCCCCCCGAGGTGGTACCTATTTATCTACTTGCAATTTCTGCTTTCGAACGGCTAGTTTGGCAGGAGCTGGAACCAGATACGGGAGCTCACTCCGTCACGCGGCAACTCGGGTCTCGAACTGCTGAACTTCCAGCCTGCAGTTCAGCGTCTTAACCACTTGAGCCACCGCAGCTCCCATTCAGACAAGGTGAGCACAATCCCTATAACAACCCCTCAAGATCTTGAACCCCAATCCTTAAAGGACCACTTCTAGCGGTATCTGAAGAAGTGAGCCGTGACTCACAAAAAGCTCGTGCCCTGTGCCACAAACGCTGTTAGTCTTTAAGGTGCTGCTGGACTCGTACTCCTTTCTACCACCACTCCCAGTATGAATCTTGTAAACCAGTTTTATTCCTCCCAGTTTTTCTCTCTGTGTCCTCACCCAAGGCTATCATATCTGCCCCCAAAAGATCACAGTCCCTTTGAATAGTAGCCTTGTTCTTTTAGTGACCTTCCTAAGGAAGTAAGGTGGGCACTAACTCTGTCAGCGTTCAGGAAACTTTACAAAGCAGATTGGGGGGGGGCATTTGAGGGCATCCAGCATCTCTTTTACTGCAGCTGTGACAAGAATCTTTTGGATTTCAGAATAGAATCATAGAATGTTAAAGTTGGAAGGGATCCTGCAAGTCATCTAGTCCAACCCCCTGCACTCTGCAGGAGCACATCCAAAAGACAGCCCTACAACAGACCTGAAAGATGGTCATCCAGCCTCCGCTTAAAAACGTCCAGCCAAGGAGCATCCACCACCTCCCAAGGCAGTCTGTTCCACTGCTCAACCACTCTTACAGTTAGGAAGTTTCTCCTGATATTTAGCCGGTAACGACTCCCTTGTAATTTCCACCCATTAGATCTAGTCTTGAAATCTGGAGCAAGAGAGAATAGACCTGGCTCCATCTTCTACATGAAAAGCCCTTCAAATATTTGAAGAAATGACATATATTACTTTTTATTAAGTTTTTATATGTTGTTGGGGGGCTGTGCCCAGGCTTGTTTTTGTTTTTACAAAAAGCCCGTTTATAATTGTGTCCGCTTGTGGACAGAGAGGCAGGACAGAAATATTCCAGTAAATAAATCTACCACCTAATAATGAAAATACTGTCTTTTCAAACATTTAACCAATGGCACTCACAGAGGCCTCAGTGTAACTTATGTGCTATGCGGATTTGCAAAAACCCATTGACTTTTTGTTGTCTTGCAAACTCGACCTGCAGCAAAATCATTTAAACCACAGTGACCACAGGCTCCCCAGAGTAGAGTACCAAGCAAGAAAGCGTGCACTCTGGATGAAAAGCCACCGAATGCCTGCTTGCTGGCTTGTTTGGTATTCAGATGCTCTCGCTCAGACATGAGACTCTCCCCAAGATCCCCTCATATAAAACATCCCCCAAGGAACCAAATGACACCCTTTAAGGTGCAGGGGCCGTTCTCCCTGTATTCATTCCATTAATTTCTCAGTCACACTCCAGTTAGCCTGCTGACCGTGAATAGGAAACCCCCCCCCCCCCCCCCCATGGCCCACAGTAATGGAGTGTCTCATTTGTCATTATGCTGCCATGCATGGTTGCCAGTCAGCTAAAGACTTTCATGCCAGTTGGGATGTGGTGGGATGGCTAAAGCAGAGCCGACTGAGACTGAATCCAACTAAGACGGGGGGGGGAGTCAGGACTGGAGCGCCAACGTCCCACCCTTGACAGTGTGCCACTGACACCTGCACAGACCATCAGGAGTTTGGGTATGGTCTTGGACAGAGATGTAAAAATTCCGGAAATTCTGAAGCTCGGGGGAAAAAACCTTTTTTTTTCCAGGAAAAAGCGGACATTTTTGGAAAAATGGAAAAAATGCTACATTAGCACTTCTTTTTTCTTTTCCAGATTGAAAGTCATTCTGTTACTTTAGGAACATAAAATATGACTATGGACATTTTTACTTGGCATGAAATTATCACAACTAGCATATTAAAAATATAGTGTATCCAAACAATTATTACAAACAGAATACCCACCCACATGCAAAAACAAAACTGAAACCTTTTTCTTTTCTCGTGACAATAGCACCTCCTAAAGGAAGAAATGCATCTTGTTCTTGCATTGGAGAGTTCCGTTTGTAACCTAGGACTTGCTTGTCCTCAGTCTGATGCCATACATATTTTTTAGATCAGTCTGATGCCACACATCTTTTTTAGAAATGATTTGGAAAATATTTGAACACCTTGTCTTAAAATATTTTATTCATCATGTTAAATTAAAATGTTCCATAATCATTTTTTCTTCTTTTCTTTTTTCAATGTTTTCAATTTTTTCGGAAAAAAAACAAAAAAGGCTTCAGGGAAAAAATGGGGAGGAAACGTTTCCCCCAAAAAATTTTCTGGTTTTTTCCCAGGCCTTCACATCTCTAGTCTTGGATACCTCCTTATCTATGGAGGCCCAGATAATGAACATTGCCAAGCTGGTGTTTTTCCATCTACACCAAAGCATGGCAGCTGTCCCGTTTCCTGTCTCACCCTGACCCAGCCAGAGTAATCCATGCAACGGTCACCTCCACATTCGATTACTGTAACCCGCTTTACGCTGGCCTGCCCTTGAGACTGATCCAGAAATGCCAACTGATCCAGAACACAGCAGCACAAGTCCTGACGGGAGCGCCACAGAAAGCACATATTCCACCTGTGCTGCGTCAGCTGCACTGCGCCCCAGTGGAGTATCGGTTTAGGTTCAGGTTTTGGTACTGACCTTCAAGGCCTTAAGCAGTCTGGGACCAGCCTACTTTCAGGAACGCCCCCTCCGGTATGTCCCCCAAAGAGTGTTATGCTCTGCTGAGAACTACTAGTGATACCTGGCCCAAAAGACATCCGGCTGTCCTTGGCCAGGGCTTTCTCAGCCCTGGCTCCCTCCTGGTGGAACTCTCCGCCCAGTGACATCCGCAAGGCAGAGATGTTCCACCGGGCCATCGATTGAAGACAGTGACAGACACCATCCTAGCCAGCACTCCCTCCTCCCTCCCTCCCTTTTCCCAACTATGCTCCCACCCAGAGGTCATTTAGTAGAAAAAGAGGTGCAGGAGCTCATTAGCATAACTCATTAGCATAACTTATTTGCATATGCCACACCCCCTGACATCACCGGAAGTGTGTCAGAAGGCAACACCCACCACTCAGGCTCCACTGGACTGTTTTGGATTGCTAGCTATTGGGGGTGGGGACACGTGCAGATCTGTCCTCGTAGAGGAGGGAGAGCTTGTGCCTGAATAAAACTGGGTCTTAAAGGTGCCACTGGACTGTTTTGGAGGGGGGGAGCTCTGCAACTTACCTGGCTGCTTCTTGCTCTGACTGAGGGCTGCTGAGAGCAAGGGTGGAGCTTGTTGCATGTGCCCGCCCCTTGGGCTCTTTACTGCCAGAGCTCCGCTCCTGTGCACTCTTGCAGGAAATGACCCCTGCTCCCACCCCACCCCCTCTATGAGGTGAAGCCACAGTTTTGAACTCAATGTATTAATGCCATCTGAATAAGGCTGTAGTGAATTGTTTTTAATTAAATATAGCTTTATCATTGTTGTTTATCCCTCAGAGCCCTGAGTACTCATGGACTGAGCAATTTATAAATCTAATTTATAATTAAATACAAACAAACCTATGATTAACACCCAGATTCAGTGCTACAGCTTTCAAAAAATAGTGCCATGTAGCATAGAGTAATCTCTTACAGGAGTCTGACTAGCCCTTTCAAGACATTATGACAATGAGTACCGGGAGCCTGCCAACCACGTGTACCATTAACATACACTGTCCACCATCCCTCAGATATGTGCAGTTGCCAGGTTGTCTGAGAGGGACAACAGGCAGATTTTGCATACCTGCATATGCCGCATGAAAACCTGATTTCTCAGGGTGTCCATGCACCAAGCTGAAAATCATTGTGCTGACAATATATTTATCAGCCTGGATTCTGAAAAGGGCCTTGGGGGGGGGGGATTGAGATAAGAGAAAAAAGGGGAGTTCCATTACCCGTGTTTTAACCGCTGAAATCTGTGGTTGTTTTCTAAGACCATAGTGGTTTGGCCAGTAAAACCACAAACAAAGAAGAAAAAAGTGCGGGGTGGGGGGGATGACAACGGACAGATGACCCAACCAGAGAAAATAGATTAGGTAACCCAAAAGGTTGAGGAAATAAACCAAACCAGAGAAAATAGATTAGGTAACCCAAAAGCTTGAGGAAATAAACCAACAAACTAGCTGAAATGTCTATAAGTATCATCAGACAGATGTGGCCTTCAAGCAGTACATACAGGTGTCATGAACAAAAATATAATAAACTACAAAGATCGAAATCAGTACATCACATATAAATACAAATTGTAAAAAGAAATTGCTAAATTGTGTCACTGAGGAGCCGAAATGGTACAATATATACCATAAAATCACCCTGAGCCTGCTTTGGCGGGGAGGGCGGGGTATCTCTCCTTATATATAATTGAGTAGTGGTCCCACAACGTTCTATGCACTCCAAAATCAGTTGGCTCCGTGATGTGTCAATCACAAGGTGTCTCTATCCACTGGCTGTGTTACCTGAGTTCTCTCCCACCCACTGCAGCCTAGGCCACTCTTCTCTGATTGGGCCAGCGTTTCAAGGTCATTTGCATATGGAAGCTGACTGGACTTCACTCCATTCCGCACCTCAAACTCCCTCCCCCCCATGAGACAGTTGGAACTGTCAGTTGCATATGGGACCTGCTGTATTCTGAGTTAAAATGTGTCCTCACTCATAACACATCACTTCCCCTTCAAAAGAAACAAACCCAATAAAACAATCATGCCACACCACAAAAAAGACAGATCACACCACAAGCAGAATACCACAAGGCAAAAAATGATAGGAAAAGGTGCCAGCAGTCACCCCATTACTGCCACAGATATGTGGCAGTCAGGGCTTCGGAGCACGGTGAGGGCTGCTGGTGGGGGGGAAATGGAAAGCTGATCAATGAGGGGGGGATGTAGGTTGATGCTTGCTTGGGAAGTAGATACGGTTGCCAACTCCAGATGGGAAAATCCTGGAGATTTGAGAGATGGAACCTGGAGAGGGTGAGGTTTGAGGAGGAGTGGGACCTCAGACAGGTACAATGCCATAGACTCTGCCCTCCAAACCAGCCATTCCGTAATGGGGAACCACTGTTGCCAATCTCCAGGTGGGGGCTGGATCACTCAGAATTACAACTGCTCTCCAGATGGCATTGATCTTCCCCTGGAGAAAATGGTGGACTCTGTGTCCTTATACCCTGCTTAGGTTGCCATGGCAAATTGATTCTGAGTGCCCACGGCCTTGACACTCTCCCGGAGCCTCTTTCTAGCGCTCATTGTATTTATTTCCACAATGGGCCTTATTCCTAGTAAATTAAATAAATAAATATTGGAGGGGGGGCAGATCTGCGAATACCTAAATCCATAGATTGAGCCCACACTGAAAGAACTGAGATTTTTCTCTGAACTTCAGCGACTCGCCAGGCTTGCAAAAAAAATCTGAAAATTGTAAAAAAAAATTACACTGGGGGGCTAAATCCCCCCACATAAAAGAGTTGTCTGTGCATGTGCAGACAATGCACCTACCTCTGTCAGAGTCTCAGCGGTGACAGTGGGAGGGGGAGCCACAGCAGGTGAAGCCAAGAGCCAGTCGTGGCTCACTGGCATCCACTCTGAGGGTGGAGGAGGGGCTTTGGGAGCAGCAGCAGGACTGGCAGTGGAGGCCTGCCATGCTGGGCTTGCCAGCACTGATGTTGGAATGCAGGTGCTGGAGGATGGAAACGCAGCAGCCCAGCAGCAAAGCTTTGAGGGTGGAGGATTCAAGAGGGAATTATATAAACATTTGGAGCAGAGGTCCATCAGTGGCTATTAGGCACAAGGTATAGATTGGGCTATAAGGAAGGCCGAGTGCTGAAGAATAGATTGTTTTGAATTATGGTGCTGGAGAAGACTCTTGAGAGTCCCCTGGACTGCAAGGAGATCAAATCAGTCAATCCTAAAAGAAATCAACCCTGACTGTTCCCTGGAAGGCCAGATAATGAAACTGAAGCTCAAATACTTTGGCCACCAAATGAGAAGGGAGCACTCACTGGAGGAGAAGACCCTGATGCTGGGAAAGACTGAAGGTCAAAGAAGACGGGGACGGCAAAGGATGAGGTGGTTAGACAGCAACGAACATGAAATTAAGCAAACTCCGGAGCACGACGAAAGACAGGAGGGCCTGGCGTGATGTGGTCCATAGGGTCGCAAAGAGTTGGACTCAACTGTGCGACTGAACAACAACATAGATAGGAATTCTCAGTCTGGGGCAAGTGATGCACTGTATTCTGTTAGCCGAATTGCCTTAAATTCTTAATATTGGGGAAGTTATGGTTATTAAGTGGCAATAGGCAAACTAGAGTTCACACCAATTTATACAGAAGTCCCACCTTTACTGTAAGTACCAAAACAGACACAGAGACTATGACTGATAAAGTATGATGTCTTTTACTGATGGAGAAGTCTCAGTTGAACAATACACAAACAGTCACACAATTATATACTAAGAAATAAAGATAGATAATTATGACGTTTGCATGAGCAGGGTATTTGTTGTTTGGGTAATATTTACCTGTCTTCGTGACTGAGCCATTCCTTTTTTTTTTTTTTTGGT
>NW_015165241.1:105681-124478 GCF_001447785.1 Gekko japonicus | reverse complement strand
ACAGTTAAAAACTCTCTTTGACCTCGGGTTCAAAATAGAATCAAGCTGTATGAACAGCATCAACCACGTGCTCTCATGCTCCTAAGGTGCATGATTTACTGGACCCAGACCAGAAACAATCCAAGCAAAACATCTCTGGCTAAAGATTGAAAACCATCCACAAATGCTTTCTCAGCCCTCAGAAGACCCATTCAGAAATTCTTCGCAGGAATTATAGATAATTAAGAGCTGCTGCAATTGAGGAAACGAATCCACAAGATTCTCGCACTTGAGTTTTTTAAAAAGGGGGGGGGGATTGGCAAATCACCCTACGCTCTGGACCCAATGCAGAGTTAAATCTTGCTTATTTAAAGGATTGGCCAGTTAATTGCCGCTATTTTCAAGGCATTCGGTACAGACCCCGCTGCCACTGCCAGAAGATGAACAAACCATTGCGGCCACCGGAGGGATAGTCTCGAAAAGTCATCCTTTGAATAATGTGGCTGGAAAAGAACCAAGCAGTGGGATTTCACTTTGCAAACATCAAAATAGTCCTGAGTGCCGAGTACGTGGATTATTTTGTTTTTACATGGAGTTCATCATATTAACCACAGCAGGAGGTCGGGGCTTGGAAGACTCGCCCCTCAACGATAGAGAAAGCTGTTCTGATACCATCAATTTTCAGTCTGGAAACCTTAGAAGAAAATAATTGTGTTTCTCTGCAGAGCAATTATTGCAGGGCTAAGGTCTTGCCGAGGGACACCAGCGCTATTTGCTAGGAAAACAGCTGCTTGGGATTATTTCCCTCCATTTGCAATGAAAACATGTTTCAACGTTTCGGATGGGACATGCCTCAAGCCATTCTTGGAGTCGATTCCGTTGCATTTGCACACTCCATACCATGGTAATTCTCAGACTGTGCGCCAGGGCACACGGCAAGTAAACTACTCTTGGGCTGCAAAAAAAGAAAGAAATTCAAGTCTTGTATGAGTCTAATACACCCACCCATAGAGGAGGCTGTCTGGCGATTCTCTGTGTGAGTCTCTGCTTAGCACTTCTGCTCAGCCTCTGTTAGCGATGGGTAACTCCTATGCGTCTCTCTACTGGGTGTGAGCCAAACATTCTATCACTCCCAATGCAAGGCCACCACAAAATTCCCTGACCCTAGAAGAGGGTGCCTGTTGCATCTCTGCATAGGTCAGTGCCCTCGGTTCACCTCTTTTCAGTCAGGAGGCATGCCCAGAGCAGTGACACATGCAGAAACACAAAAGGGAATGACTCCTCTGAAAGCCGACAACTCCTGTCGGCTTTTCAGCAACATAAGTGAAGTTTCCCTCTTCAACTTTATTCACAGAAAAAAGCATGCTCAGGCATTTGGGACACATGGACATAGTAGCATGCACATAGCCTGAATGTAGCGGGATTTGGGTTATTTTCTCTCTCTAATGGGGTAACATAGGTTGGCACTCTCGGGAGAAGATCCATCGTCTTTCATCAACCTTACTACAGAATAACAGTTTTAGAATGGACTTTTACGATAACTATTTGCATTGTTGCTTGCAGGGAGAAAAAGAGAAAAACTGCTGGCCTTCCATGGGAAATATTTCTTGACACAGCAAGTGATTAAAATGTGGAGTTCACTACCAGAGGATGCAGTGAATGGCCCCAGGCATAGACAGCTTTAAAAGGGTTCATGGAAGAGATGTCGATCAGTGGCTATCCGCCATGGTGGTGCCATGTTCACAGGCAGTCAGCCTCTGAATCCCAGTGCAATGCTCCCTTCTAAGCTGTGGAGTCTTGTGAGCAGAACTTCTACTTTGTGAGCTACTGGCTTTAAAGTTGTGAGCGAGCGATTTGGCTACTGCATAAATTAGTTTGCTCTGGAGCCCTCCTTCCTGAGCTGAGACAAAAAATGTGTGAGCCGGAGGCTAAAAAACTGTGAGCTAGCTCACACTAACTCAGCTTAGAGGGAACACTGGCCAGGAGGCAACTTCAGGGAAGGTCTTGGCCTCTGTGCCCTGTTGTTGGCCCTCATAAGAGAACATAAGAACATAAGAGAAGCCAATGTTGGATCAGGCCAAAGGCCCATCCAGTCCAACACTCTGTGTCACACAGTGGCCAGAAATACTAGGGGCCAGAAATACCAGTGGGGCCAGGACACTAGAAGCCCTCCCACTGTTGCCCCCCCCCCCAGCATCAAGAATACAGAGCATCACCTGCCCCAGAGTCCCTATCTATACCTTGTGGCTACACCTTGTGGCTAGAGGAACTGGTTGGCCACTGTGTGAGGCAGGATGCTGGACTAGCTGGACCACTGGTCTGATCTAGCAGGGCTCTGTTTATGTTCTTATGGAATCACTGCTCAATTTCTGGCCACCAGGCACCTGTTGGTTGCTGGGATCCTTGCCAAGAAGGCTGGACTACGTGGATTCACCGGATCAGCAAGACACATTCTTCAGCAAGGAAACATGTCCCAAATCACCTAACTCGCATTCGTTATTCCTCCGCTATCACAAGATTGCTTTGCCTTGCAAATTCAAAACACATGGGTGACCTATGAACATTCTGTTAAACAGAAAGTTACACAGACCATGCGAGGCTGCAGTGAGGCCACCTTTGGTTCGCTCTCCACCCCCTCCCCAATGTATCTACTGCCTGGTGTGTTGATTTTAAACAGAAGGAACAGCTAATCGAGTTCAATAGATAGTTCGTGGCCACTTGGACCTTGATGGTGTTCAGCTGGCAGCAAATCAAAGCTGGAGAAGACGGTGGTGCTTTCTCGTCGCTAACAGGCACAGCGTTTTCGCGCTGCGCCCTCCAGTCAAGCCGCGTCCTTTCCGTCGAGCTGAATGCATTCCATATGTTGAACCTTCCGACCCTAAGAAAGCTGAATAATTATATGTAATTTTAAAATGTTCCTGACTGCTCTCAAAACAGGGCTGTAAAAACGTCATTCAAGGAACCGGCCTCATCTTCCACCCTAAAAGTGGGTGGGGAGGGGAATATAAGAACTGACCTGATGGATCAGACCAGTAGTCCATCAAGTCCAGCATCCTGTCTCACACATTGGCCAACTAGTTCCCCCGGACGGCCAACAACAGGGCATAGAGGCTGAGACCTTCCCCTGACTTGACCTTCCCCACGGCTTGACTGGGATTCAGAGGTTGACTGCCTCTGAACATGGAGGTTCCCCTCATTCACCGTGGCTAGTAGCTATTGACAAACATATCCTCCATCAGTCTATCCAATCCCTCTTTTAAAGCTGTTTATTCCTGTGGCCGTCACTACATCCTCTGGCAGCGAATTCCACGTTTTAATCACTCCCTGTGTAAAGCAGTATTTCCTTTCATTCGTCCTGAATCTACTGCCCATTGGCTTCCTTGAATGCCCTCGAGTTCTAGTATTTGGGGAGAGGGGGGGGAAATGTACACTGGAGAGACCATGGCAGGACTGATGGGGAGGCAGGATTTGGGGCAGAATGTTAGTGGCAATCCATCATCTAAGCTTAGACTTTCTAACCAGAAAGGTGTAATGATTCATACTCATGCTAGGACTGATCCAGCTTCAGTAGCTTGATTATCCAGGTATAATAAAGGGAGGGTTGTCTTGTCTGGAGGTGAGGAATACCATTGTGGAAGGCCTCTCAAAAGAAGGACTTTCAAAACAAAACACCAGTCTGACCTTCATCAGCACAAGATCCTGTGCTTAGAATGTTTGACTAAGATCTGGGAGAGACCCGGACTCAAAACCATGCTGTGCTAGGAAGTTTGCTAAGCCGTGTTTTCTCAGCCAAACCCACCTCACGGGGCTGTTGTGAGGATAAAGTAGGGGAGAACCCTATATGCTATTCCAAGCAGAGGTGGGATGAAAATGGCGTCTTCCGCCAGGCCTTCCGCCAGGCCATCCTCTAGGCGTCTTCCGCCAGGCCTTTGCATAGAAGCCGCCGCCATAATTGTGCCACCACCAAGTTGCCATCTTCGACGGTGGATTAGATCTATAAGTAAACCGGCCCTGGGAAGACGCCTAGATGAACAAAGAACTTACGTTGTCAGGCTAGGTTGATAAATGGAACCCATCTTGGAGTGATAAGATTTAACATCTAGAGTACTGCACTTTATTTATTTATTGTTTTTATGCTGTTTTAATTGTTTGTTATGGCATTTGCCTCTGTTGTTAGCTGCCCTGAGCCCATTTGGGGAGGGCGGGATACAAATCTAATAAATAAATAAATAAATAAAGCTTCGATAGGGGTCGTGGAGGGGTTGAGAGAGAGAGAAACCATGTGCTCGGGCATCTTTTATAATGTGGTGTGGGGGGCAGGCTAGTCTGGCCACATTCCCCTGTGACACCTCCTGTTAGTCCGTCCCATAAAACATACTATTGGCTGGCTGGAAGAGGGGAAGGGGACTAAGTAGTGGTCAATATTGAGATCTAGAAACTTAGGCTGGAAGCTGGCACCTGGTTGCAGGTAAGATGAGTCATCAGGTTAAGGTTATTTTCTCTTGATGGCCCTAGCCGGGTCGTTTATGGGCAAACAATTAGTTGCCAAGCAACTGCAGGGAGAGTCTTTTGAGTACGTGCAGAGTTGTAGGTAGCTGGAGGAGGGGTGAGGGTGAGGGGTTGCCTACATGTGCTGGAAGAAACTCCTAATGGCGTTTGGAGCTTTCTGTCCTCATGCTTGGGCATGGCATGGCATTACACAGACAAAGGAACTGATCCATCTCACATCAGGTAAGAGGGCAGGTAACCTTGAAGAGCTGCTGGAACATCAACGCAAAGGAAGGTTGTTCTTCTCTCAGGTGTACAGTCTCAACTGGCCTCATATTGGGTCACCTTGCAGTACAGTCCCTTAATATTAACAATTGAACACAGAAAATACATACAGGTACTTTTCATTTGCATATTCCCCAGAAGGCAATCTTCGTTAAAGTGAGACGCTAGCATTCCCACACACACCTGGACCAAGGTCCACAAAATAGAACGGGGTCCTTTAAATGAGTGTTAAAGTCAGTTCTATGAAGGGAAAAACAAAAAGGGCACACAGCCTTTGCTCCGATAAGACGCTGCAGGAAAAAGCAGGTCTATCTGGAAAGAGCGCAAAGCGAATTACCCTCCTGCCCAGGAGGTGGCAAGCTCAAGTGAGACTCACCCAGGAAATATAGGGGAAGAGCTAAAAGACTCCTTTGCCGAAGCAAGGCACAAAAGCGTCATGCGTACGCAGGGCGCGGGGAAGTTTTAAAGAGACAGATAACCAATTTCTTAGATAACACAATGGGAAGCTTTTGCTGTGGCAAGCGTCATCTTGCATCTGTCGACCACAGCAACGCATGTATTTTAGGGACCGGGAGAAATTTTCCCCAGACCCCCACTAACTGTTTTATTGCAGGAAACCTTTGTCTGGAGCAGGGGTCATTTCGTAGAAAAAGAGCTAGGGGAACTCATTAGCATAACTCATTAGCATATGCCACACCCCCTGACATCAGGGGCCCAGCGGTGGACCTGCAAGGCCAGCGGGAGTGCAAGGAAGCCCCGCCAAGGCCCTCCCTGGCCCCAGGCAGGCAGGGGTGGGGAGAGGCGGGGAGGAAGCAACTTACCCTCCCTCTTCTCCTGCCTCCTCCTGGCTGAATGAGGGCTGGAAGCGGGGCGGCCAGAAGCAGGGGGCGGGGCTTCATCATGTGCCCCGCCCCCTGCACCTCACCCGGTGGAACTGCGTTCCCCCACGTTCCCCCCCCCGAAATGACCTCTGGTCTGGAGTCACCAGCCACACTGCTTGCAAAACCAGCACCATAGATTCGACGCATCGCTGCTAACCAGCGACGCCAACCTGTTAAAATCATGTTGTGTGTCACCATTGCACAGAATGAAAAGATGGGACCTCCTCCCACCGATACCTAGCTTCAATCCCGCTTACTAATTATTACTAATGTATTAATCTGGCTAGGAAAAGTACTAAATACTGTAACCAAATCCTAATAAGGTCTTTCCTTATTCCTTTCTAAAGCAAAAATCCCATCATCCGTTAAACATCATCTGTGCAGGGTGCTCACAGGCTTTCCATGAAGAGACTGTGTTTCCAATAAAGAAATTTACTTTCCTGCAGCAGGGAGAATAGAACCCTCTTATGCTTATCTATGTTTCCTATCTATGTTTCTTACATGAAGTTTGGATATTTTTTTTAAATGGTCCTTTTCGTTGGGAAGGTTGAATTGTATGTGCATACATTCCCTTCTCCCCTCATGGAAAATTTGTGGATAAAAGGTGTTTCGTTTTTGTTTTTATCATTCCTTCCAAAAACTATAACTAATACAGGGAGGGTTGAAGTGTTTTGTGACACGTTCCCTCCCTACTTTTTCATTATTATTTTTGTTTTGAAGGAAACGGTTTTGTTTTGCTTTTTCTCAGTTTTCTATTTTTGTAACAAACGTAGGGAACCCAGCCTTAGGACTACAAGGCAGAGCTTGGATTTTTGAGAAAAAAAATATTATCAACTTTCAGGAGAACTTATTTTTATTATTTTATCCTAGCTTTGTGCTGGCCTGGCACCCCCAATGAATGAATGTTGTTTGTGCATAGCTTTTTGAAGAACACAATATCCTTATTCTTGTTTATTTCTAGTAATTATGTTCTGTAAAATGCAGCCCCCATGATACCTAGGTTATGCGTGCGTTCATCAGCATGTGCAGCCAAGTTAAGGTTAAGGGAATAGATTCAGCACGTTCCAGAAGTTCTATGTGTCATTCAAAGCAATGGACTGTACCATTGCTTCGTGTTTCAGAGGGAGGTTGTTGTTTTGGGTTTTTGTATTTGTTTCTTTCTCTGTTTTTAAACCTTATTGAGAGGTGGTCCCTTTAGGGAGGCCTTCAGATTAAAACCGGTACCCCATTGCCAGGTTTCCCTTCCCCCCGAAAGGGAAAAGATGAAGTGTTTAAAGTTTTAACCGAAGTGAGTTTATCTGCAAATGTTTATTGTATTATTGTGACAAGTGGTATGACCACATTGCTTTATTTTCTTAGAGAAACCAAGTCACAAGAACCAGAATCGCTGTTGTGCATTCTAATTTAAATGTTCATTTTGTTCAAGGAAAAATGTTTAGTTTAATAATTGGACTCCCATGATCCTTTTGGGTCCAAGAGGGGGAGCTTTATTTTCCAGATGCAGAATGTCCACTTCCTGCCTGGATAGACTTTTTCATGTCTATGTCGGCTGGGAACTGGAGAGCTTACGCAGGAGATTACAGAGGTGAAGATCCAGATGTCTTCCTGCCTGCCAGCTGAAGAAGGAAGACCAGAGGATTTATAATTGAACTTTATTATTTCTAGTGTCTTGTTCCCTCGACTTTGGACTGAGAGAAAGAGAGAGAGATATGGCACACCCACACGGAGATGTGTGCCAGGGAAAAGGCTGAAGAGATATAGTGAATGTGATTTGTGTAACTTGAATGTATTCAGTGTAAATACCTTTGCTGTTGATGTTTCATTCTGACCATTGAAGTTTACAATCTTACTGCAAAACAACAGATAGCTGCTACATGTTTTAAAATTGATACTATTCCTTACACTTGAACACATTTAATCTCAGGGGAAAAGGAGGCAGTTTACAAAAGTATTATTCTGTTCTGAAATGTTTATAGCTATATGATTTCTTTGCATAACAATTTAAATGCAGTTACTACTTAGGATGTTTGCACATTTTCTCTTGAATTTTTCTCTTTATGGCTATAGGGATTAACCAAGTTTTAGTTTATTGATTTCTAGAATATGCATAAATGAGATATATATATTCTTAGATGGATCACATGATAGAGTTACAGCGGTCTGATCTGGGCAATGCAATTTGGCATTTTTGATAGGAGAGAGAGTTTTTTTTCTGGGTCCAAGGCTGAAAAGTACGTCCCCAACGGTAATAGTGTAGTTAGCGCTATCTGGATTTGGTGTTCCTGGTTCCTGAGACGAGATCAGACGAGATGAGATGACATCTATGGACCAGGCCATGCAGTGCTGATGCCTTATTCCTGATGCCTTTATTGATGATGCCAGTGTCATGACTATCCTATCATCTAAAGACTCAGTGGGTGCGTTCAGACGGGGTTTTTACATCGGTTAGGGTTCCGGTTGCAACTGGTGTACTCACCGGCGTTCACACGACGAACATCTGCCTCCTGTCCCTAACCGGTGTAAAGCCCTTTAAACCGTTGTACTCTGCCACTAGGTCCCCAAGTGGTGGTATCCAGAGTACAACGGTTGTAAACGGTGCACCCCGACGTCTGATCGCTCTCCAACGTTGCAGAGACACTTCCGTCGGAAGCCTGTGCCTTCGTGCTTTCCCCCGCCATTTTTTTTAAAAAGTAAGTGATATGCGCTCGGGCGAAGCTTCGCCCCGAGCGTTTGTTAAGGAAAAAAAAAGCCCTTAGTTTAACTTCCCGGAGGAGTCCGGGACTACAGGGAGGCCAGGTTGGGCTTTAAACTTTAAAGGTAAGTCCTTACCTTTAAAGCTTAAATGTAATGGGGGGGTTGAGCATGCGCAAAAATCGCCATTCTGTGAATGGCTGCTTATGCGCACGCTCAAGCTGTGCTTAAAAAAAACAAACCCTGACGCCCGCAGCGTGTGAGCGGGCATCCACCGGAGGGATCTGGAAGATGGAGGTAAGAGTGTGATCGCGTTTCTGCCGGCATAAACGCCCCCGTCTGAACACACCCAGTCTGTCATGAAGGGGGGGAAATTGTAGAGACATGAACAAATATTTGCATCCTTGTGGACTGATGTTTGTGCACACACACACCCAGAGGTTCAGGGAACACTGTTTGAATCGCCAGAGTAAGATACTTTCACCTGGAGAGAAAGTCTGCTTGCTGCCTGCACTTTCATGCTAATGAATCTGGTGTCACACAAAGATCCTGGCCTGAGGAAGAAGAAGCACATGTCGCCATTTTCAGTAGAAACCAGACAAGTAATCCCCCATTGCTGGAAGGACTGATGTCACGCAATGCAATCCACGTACTGAACTTTATATCTGAATTGCCGTTTCCTGTGGGAATGTTTATTTGATTGCCTGGGAAAGCTGGTATCTATCTGCACATCAAAGAAAGGCCCTGAAGCAGAGCTTTGACACCTAACCAGATGGCGGTACCTAAGTTAGAGGGGTAGTGTTTCAAGCACTGACCAAACCCCTAGATCAGCCCCTTTTATACATGCACCTATGAGCTTAGAGATGAGACGGCTTAATGGTCAGGTGGATAACAGAATGGCAAGGTTACCAACCACCCCAAGGATTGAGGTAAAAAAAGCAAGGACAATGCCTTAAGCCCTTGCTAGCCAACTACCTTCAACGTCCTCTTTCTTCTTTAAAACCCTCTCTCGCCCAGCTACCTACCCAATAACCCTTTGTCTACCTTTGGCCTTTCGGTGTGCGCAGCCAAGAAGGTCCACATTTACCAGCTGGTCCTGGCAGTGTGCTTAGAAGCCCCCCCTAGATTTGCTTTCGATCCCCAATTCTTATTGCATCAGACAAGACTACTGGAACAGGCAAGTATAAAACTGTATACCTACCTACCTCCAAGTAAATGAGAAACTATCTTGATATCTTTCTGTAAATCTAAAGGAACCGTGAGTGTATGTGAATGTGAGACTGATTTTGTGTGTGTATGTGATTCTGATATTGCTCAGTAAAAAGGCAATTTGTTTTGGAAAGTCACCAGTCTCGTCTCCATCACTGGGGCTCTGTGGGTAGACACAACCTCCGTAAAAGTTGGCAAGATCTCACGTTAAATTTAGTTAGCCATCTGCTGTAAATAAAACGATTGGCATAACACAGCACTGATTGGGGGGGGGATGGGAGCATGACAGCCCTGTGGCAATGGCTGCAACAGTGGGAGGGGGAGCCACAATACTTGTGGGGGAACCCCTTCCCTCTCTTAGCTGGCACTGACTGGGGGAGTTGGGGGGGAGAGATCCACCTGCAAGCATCACGGGTCCCCACTTGTCTATATACTAATAGCTAACTCAGTCAAATCTGAAGATACTTAATTTTGGTGACTGAAGCTGAGAATGGGCAAGCCAGATCTTTCTATAAACCTGAAAGGGGCTCCAGGTTTGGAGAAAAATGCAAAATCTAAAAATGGGTTGTTGTTTTTTTTAAAAAAAACAAACCCAAATGATAAAAAGAGCACCTGTAGCATTAAGCGATGGATTCCCTCAGTAGCTGTTGCTAGGCAACCACCATATTCCAGGCTGGGTTTCTGTGAGTCAAAAGGCAGGGGAAGAGGGCAAGGTCCTTTCCAGGGCTATTTTGGCCTTTGAAGGAGGACTCACTAGCAGCCACTGGGTGACCTGATACCACCCCCAACTACATGACTCACCTAGGCCTGGCTACTTGCTACTGTTCACCAGCAGCCACCCTATGAAAGCCAGTGTGGTACAGTGGCTGGAGCTTCATGCTAGGGTCTGGCACACCCAGGATTACATCACCAGTCTGCCATGGAAGCTCACTAGGTTTCATTGGCCCAGTCACATACTTTCAGCCTAAGCCACATCACAGAGTTGTTGTGAGGATAAAAAGTTGAGGGAGCAGCAGGTCTGAACTCTGAACTAATGCAGGTCTAGTTGAAGGGTGGTTCAGGGGAGAGTGAAGCAAACATACATAGGTCAGTTGTATCATATAGTACAAGAGACTTGTCTGCTTCCAAAATGCTTAGAAAAGCCTATGGTTGCCCACTCCTTTCCTAGCAGTTTCTTCTGTGCCATTAAGAGCTGCAAGACTAGAAGAAACTCAACAGGTGCAGCTTCATGTATGATGAAAATATTTCTTTTTTAAAAATGAACTATTCTCATTACTATGGGCCCAAAATAGGCAGATCAAGGTGCCTGCTATGGTTCGCAACCTCCTTCTCCAGGTCCCTTTCACTGTTTGGTGGAATAGCAGAAGCAAAATGGGTGGTGGCGGCATGGAACCTCACCTGCCAGTATGTACTCAGTATATACCCAGAAGTGACATCACAGCACCATGCAAAGCTCTAGGAATTTCCCAACCAGAAAGGTAAAAATGATAGAACTTTGGGGAATTCCTAGAGCATCACATGATGCCATGATTTCACTTCCAGGTACATACCCAGCAGTGGATTTCATCCGTGTTATTTATTATTTAGGTAGGTACACCATGCTTTTCTTCCCAACGTTTACAAGATCCACTGTTTCCTCAAAACATACACCCTGTGTATGTTAGGTTAGGCTGAGAGGGAGTGACGGACCCAAAGTCACTCAGTGATATGCAATTATTATTATGTTCCTCAAAGGAATCTGTGCCAGAGCTTGTGACTGACCCAAGGTCACATCAGCAGGTGCAAGTGGAGGAGTGGGGAATCAAACCGGGTTCTCCCAGATTAGAGTCCGCACACTTAACCACTACACCAAACTGGCTCTCGAGATAGGTACACCATGCTTTTCTTCCCAACGTTTACAAGATCCACTGTTTCCTCAAAACATACACCCTGTTAGGTTAGGCTGAGAGGGAGTGATGGACCCAAAGTCACTCAGTGATACGCAATTATTATTATGTTCCTCAAAGGAATGGCCAGCCCCTTATTGTCAGTTCAGCAGTGCCACATATCTTATTATATTATATGAGGGTTGACATCTTTCTTTGTAGAGCACAAACATAACTTTTATCTTTATGTATTTCCACAAAGAGTTAATGTCACTCACTCATGTACGAGAACAGGATATGGCTCCTTTAAATCTTATACATAATGAATTATTTACATATGCACACTTACGATGAATTGGTTCGTGTCACTACAATCCAGCCAAAGTTGCTGCTGATGCTTATTAAAATTCACAGCAGCAGGTAGTCCAGTTAGTTAAGTGTTTAAAGACTATACACATAAAAGGTAACTAAAATGCATGTACACCCAGCAATGACAAACAATCAATAAAGAAAGAAGCAGATGGTGCTGTGGTCACACAAACTAAATACTCCACTTTCAATCCACTTCCAATGCACTTTCCAACTGGATTTTTACTGTGTGAACTGGAAAAATCCAATTTGAAAGTGCACTGAAAGTGGATTATTTAGTGTGTGTGACTGCAGCTATTAACTGGTAAAACTATGTATATAATCCATCTTCCTTCTCCTCAATGCTTCTGCCTATCCTTATCTAAGATATATTACATGCTGTGAAAGAACAAAACAGTATAAAGGTTCCTGTGAGCACAAATTACCCACCTACAGAGAAGGTTGCCACCTGCATCTCTGCATAACTGATTCACTGATCTGGCTTTGGCTACTTTTTTTTTTTCTCCAATTGTGCCAAACCTTCTATAATATTTTTTTATACTGTTTTACAATGCTCTGGGAACAGTTTGTCATGGCCAAAATAGCAGATTTAAGCCAAAGGTCTCTGCCATCAAATATCACGCCACACACAAAGTTCTCTAGGCTATGGGCACCGGTTATAAAATATATGACAGAGCACGAAATACTTCCCTCAAACCCCAGTTATCAAGTGGTTGTGTGTCACAAAAGGAAACTGTTTATTTATTCATCTGATTCGCCCCATCCCAGTTTGCACTGGGCACTGGGCAATGTACAGCAGAGGCACAAAACATTAAAAATTCAGATATATCAAATCAAATGACAATTTGAAGAAGACCAGATTAAAAGAAGTCTGAGATGGCGTCCTTAAAAATTACCTCCTGGCTCTGGACTGCCTGCCCACTTTCTGGGCAGGGGGAGACGGAATGACAGGGAAGCAACTGATCACATGCTGCCCACTGATTCGAAGTCCCCCAAGTGTTTAGAAACAATGGGGGGGGGCCACAATGCATGTCTGACTAATTTTTTTCTCCCCCCTCCCATAACATTACTTCTCACCACTAGTGGCAATTTTACTTCTTTACTTCTTTAAAAAGATTACACTATCTTTTCGGTGGCTTTCAGCTGGAACAGATGTAGAACCCAGCTTGTGAAAAAGAAGCAAAGCCTACTTTAAATTTAGACATGACAATAAATTGTTGTTTGATCAAAGACGTCTTAAACTCTGCATGGGGTGTGTGTGTGGAAAATCCAAGTCAAGAATGAATCAGGTTTATTCTCCTTATGAACCAAGTGGAAGCTTGTCACGAACAAGCCAGTGTTTGTTCATGACATCTGAAAGCAGCTTTAGGGTGCATTCAGATGGGCAGCTAATCCCGTCATTATGCCAGTGTGAATTTTATCCCGATCTTTTTAATCCATCATAGCACGACCAGACATCCCCCTGGTGCATCGCCTTACCGTGCGCTGCCTCCGTTGTGGATTGTCTAGATGGCATCCATTGAAGGAGGCATGCACGGTGGGGTTTTTAAAAAAAAACTTTTTGCGCATGCGCATAGGCGTAACAGCACGTCCTTGTTGATCCGCGCAAGTGTAGAGATTTTTTTAAATGGCACCCGTTTGGGATGGTCTGACGTCAAACCACCCCGACGGGAGGATTGCACGCTGGTGGAACGATCAGATGGGTGAAAGTCTGCAGTTGTCCCGCAGGTAACCGAAAACCCCAGATTTAAAGTGCTATCTTTTAAGTACAGCTCCGAAGTGCGGCAAAACGGGATGCCCATGGAAGAGGGACATTTCCCAGATATTTGTGTCTGGACATTACCTTTAGATCCGTGAGGCAATCGTGCCTTGCACGGATCTAAAGAGCCGTCTGATCGGACTCCTACAGTGCAGAAGTTTCACCTTTCTTGGTCCACTGAAGTCTACAAATTTATAAGGATACAGCTCACCTTAGGACTGCACCATTGCACCTGGTTTTCTGCTGGGGCTTTGGACTAATGTGTTAATCTTTGCAATCATAGCTTCAAGTTTAAATGAGAATTTCCAAAGTCAGAGATGCTTATCTTACTTGGGATGAGCACAAACAACCGCCCCCCCGGGCAACAGGAACTTATATTAGAAAGCAAGAATATTCAGAGTATCTAAGGGGTGGGGATCTGTCTGACAGGGAGGGTCAGGTTGTCAGACTCCTTATTGTGTGCAGGGGCGGATTAAGGCTCACGGGTGCCCTCAGCACTGACCAATCTTGGTGGCCCCCTCCTTTCCACACTGACCCAGTCCATTTTAGCTGTTGACCTGTCTGACCAGATATACAATGCAGGTTGCAGCAATACAAAAATGTATTCCTATGATAACACAATAGACTGTACAAACTAAGCCAAGCTTTTTACAAATCTTCATTCGTTTTTTTTCTTTTCACCCTTTCCCCAACTTTGTGGTGCCCCCTTTGGCCCTGGTGCCCTAAGCATGTGCTTAGTCTGCTTCATGGTTAATCCGTCCCTGATTGTGTGGCTGCTGTGAAGAATTAGTCATCCTCTGTATCCTGGAGGATAAGAGGTTAAATCTGTACACGGGGAGAGAGAGAAAAATTCAAGGAAGGGTTTCCAAATCTCAAAAAGGATTCTCAGCACCCAGGTGGCCTTTTGAATGTATTTAACTCATATCATTCTTAAGGAGTTACTGCTGGAAAGAAATGAGAGAAGTAGGGAAGAAAAGAAAACACACAAAAAGTGATTAACACATGGAATTCACTGCCACAGGAAGTGGTGGTGGCTACAAGCATGGACGGCTTCAAAAGGGAGTTAGATAAGCATATGGAGCAGAGGTCCATCAGTGGCTATTAGCCACAAGGTATAGATAGGGACTCTGGGGCAAGTGATGCTCTGTCTTCTTGGTGCTTGGGGGGGGGGGTCAACAGTGGAAGGACTTCTAATGTCCTGGCCCCACTGGTGGACCTCCTGATGGCACTGGTATTTCTGGCCACTGTGTGACACAGAGTGTTGGACTGGATGGGCCTTTGACCTGCTCCAACATTGGCGTCTCTTATGTTCTTATGTCCTCAAGGATATGGAAACCAGGCTCATACTCTCAACCCTGCCTCTCTTCCCACCCCCTTTATAGCAAGCATTGCCAATTTGTTCCTTGCTTTGTGCCTTTAATGGCAGTTTTGCATGCTGACATAACCAGGTGGTAACTATTCATGCACTGAAAGGCTACAGTGGCCTTATCTGAGTCAGCTCTGTCTACTCAGGCGGGTGTGGCTCTCCAGGGTCTCAGGCAGGCAGCCTTTTAACTAGAGATACCAGGGATTGAAACTGGGGTCCCTCTGCTATGTATGTTTTGGTCATTGCCCCTCCCCTAAGGGATATCCCCAGACTCATCACAGGGAAGCCACGGACTTTGAAAACTTACATTAAAAAAGACAAATGTATATAGATTTACCCGCTTTGAAAAGCACAATAGCAAGTCAGCTCATTTCCCCATCTGGTCAACGGGCAATCATATTTGTAGCACTGGGGTTGAGACATGCAACTTTAGAAGCAATTAGCAGCAACTGCACTTGAAAGAGGTTTCAAAGTTCCATTATTATCTCCATTCAAATAAATGGACTAAATAAAAATAAATAAATAGGCAAAGGCTGTGCCTCTTTGTTGCTCAATGGTCTTATCAACAGCTTTTAATACTGTGGACCATGCCACCTTGGTGAGGGATTAAGGGTTTACATTGGTTTAAATCATGCCTTATGGACAGGGTTGTTGCTGGAAACCAGGTGTCACCTGCGTGGGACTTTTCCTGTGGGCTCAGGACTATCCTCCATGCTATTTAACCTCTATATAAAGCCTGGAAGTGAAATCATTTGTGGTTTTCCAGTAGGTAGTCATCTACATGCTGATAATACCCAACTCTATATTTCTTTATCCAAATCACCTGGTAATGCTATAGAGGTCCTAAGTGACTCCTTGACTGTTACAGTTAAACTGCTAAAGATGAACAAGTTGAAACCGAATGCTGACAAGACAGGTGATGCTGGCAGGGAAAGCTGAGGTCTTTGAGGACATTGTCCTCCCCACATTTAATGGGGTCCAACTGACCCCATTAAACTCAGTTACAAGCCTCCTATTATGACTGGAAAACCACGTTAATGTAGCTGGGAAGAGAGAGAAAGAGATCTAGCTTTCTACTATCTTTATTTAGCCCAGAAAACAGCTCCCTACCTTGATTTGGCCTATCTGGCCACCTGGATCCATGCTGCAGCAACCTTGAGATTAAACTTTTGTAATACCCTTAAAGTCAGTTTGGGAACTCCAGTGGGTACAGAATGCTGCAACTTGGTTACTATCAGAAGCTAGGTTGCAAAAGCGGTTTATATAGCGAGGATATGATCTATGGACATATCCGAGTATTGATCTGCCCAGTGAGACTGTGATTAGATTCTCCGGAGAATATGATGACCACAAACGTTAATGTTTAAAGGGAAACAATAGAAAAACGAACCTAATCTTAAAAATTGGATTATCATCAATGCTACAATAACATTGGACAATGGGAGTAGAAGACTAAGTAGAGGAAGATTGTAATGAAGGAAGAGAAAACAAGATAGAAATCACATTTACTGAAGAGGACTTGACTTTAATATGGGGGGATTTTTTATTTCCCCAAATAAAGCTTTTTTGGGGAGGGGATTGAGATTGTTAATATGAGATGCTGATGTTTTCCGTTGTTTGCTAAAGCGGTTTAATAATTGAGCTTTTGTATTACTCTTTGTATAGTCGGATTTGCTGGATTGGACACCATAAGCGAAAGATTTGAGGATCACTTTCAATGCTTACAAATTGTGTTTGTTAAAAAAAGTCAAAGCTAATTTGTTTAAGCATTGTATAACCTCCATCTCTTAGGTTTTTAGTAGGTTTCTTTACTTTCATCCATAGTTTGTAGATACCTTCCCTTGTTTCTTTGTAGTTTATTGAAAATGCAATTAAAAAACCCCCTATGGGGGGCTTAAAAAGAAGAAGAAGAAGCTAGGTTGCAGCATGCACATCAAGCCCACTCTGCAATCACTTCATTGGTTACTAATCAACTACTGGGTTCAATTCAAGGTATTTTATTTAACTTCATTTATAGCCTACCTTTCTCAATGAGACTCCAGGCAGATCCTGGTCATCACCTACAAAGGCCTTTATGACTTGGATTCCCATACCTGCAGAACAGCCTCTCCGGCTATGCTCCCCTCTGTAAGCTTTGCTCGTCTAAGTAAAACCTTCTGAGGGTGCCGCGCTGCAAATGTTAAGAACAGCAACTGTGTGTGCCTGTGTATTCTCTGCTGTGGCTCCCACCGTGTGGAACAGCCTGCCTAAAGAGATCAGGAAGGCCCCTACACTTATGTCATTTCACAGAATGCACAAAACAAATGTTTATGAGATCATCATTTTTACAAATGGATTAGAAGTGTAGTACCCTGGACCAGCTGAAGAGCCTTTTTTAAAATAACAGGACCGTATACTGCAATATTTACTGTTTGTATTATTTTTTATAATCTGCCTTGAGTCTCCGTGAAAAAGGGACGTGCATGTTAAAATAAAATAAGTAAATAAATTTGCCACTTAGGGGGGGAAACCCCAGAGTGACTCACAAACGCTGGCTGTTGCCTCAGGTTCCCTTGTGAGCGACACCATTTTCTGCCAGCTTCTCATTTCTTGTCCCTAAGGCACACAGACAATCTCTCTCAAGAGCCAGAGGAAACTTTAGCGTCACTTTCAAGATGCAGTAGGCCCGCACTGCTGACGTAACCCCGTCTCCCAGCCACACCCATTGGAAACAAAACAGGCTAGCCAGGCTAAGCGTTAGCATGCATCTCCGTGCATCTAAGTCTGGGGACACGCAGAAACAGACAAACCACACCAGTACCACCTCTGCTTTATCTATGGAAAGACAGACATGTGACGAGCAATGCTCCCTCTAAGCTGTGGAGCCCTGTGAGCAACAATTCTACTTTGTGAGCAACCAGCATTCAAGTTGTGAGCAGGTGATTTGACGACTGCATAAATTAGTCTGCTCTGGAGCCCTCCTTCCTGAGTTAAGGCAAAAATGTGTGAGCTGGAAGCTAAAAACTGTGAGCTAGCTCACACTAACTCAGCTTAGAGGGAACACTGATGAGGAGTAGGCTAGAACTCACCAGGGGATACCATCACGATTTCATTTGCACCACAGCTCAGCCCTAGAACTTATGCTTAATACCTGGCCTAGAGGAAATGATAAGAGTACCCTTGAACATAAGCAGAGCGCTCCTCTCTTGCCTCAGAGTGTATCTGTACTCCAGCATAGAGCAGGGGGGGGGGAGTCCCAGGCCCCGGGATCTCTCTGCACTCCAAACTGCTCCGCGGTGGAGGTGGAAAGCACCAACAATTCACAGCTCACCTAGCTACCCTTAGTCCTGGGTGGCCTCCCAGTCCCACCCAAGCGCTAACCAGGGGGGGCAGCCCTGTTCCGCTGCTGAGATCTGACGACGGGCCGCGCAAGTGACGCCGCCGCCGCGAGTTAATGAAGCACCAAGAGGCACCAACTCGGCGACAGCCACCAAGCAGGACGGGGCCAGGAGCTGCGGACAGTTGTTGTCACCAGGGCAACCCCGAGACGAAACTTTCGTGAAGAGGCACGGAAGGGTTAAAGACCCAGATCAGGACCTCCGAGAGCGGGCGCTCGCTCACCTGCGCGGCAGGACCACCTGGGGGGCACGAGGGACCCTCGCCGAGTGACACCTCAGAGCCTTCGGGGCGGCCTCGCGACCCCGGATGCCTTTTCCCTGCTTCTGGCTGCGACAGAAGCCGCCTTTCTCTCTCTCTCGAGCCTTTCCTCGCTCCTACCCCTGCCGACTCTCCTCCTCTCCTCCTCGCCAGCTGCCCCAGCCAATGCGATGTTTGCCTGGCGGGCGCACGCCACGACTCCGCCTGAGAAGTTGACACTCCTGCTTGCTTCCACCTTCCAGACTGAGGGCTGGGACGACGCGAGGGAG
>NW_015165241.1:105280-105653 GCF_001447785.1 Gekko japonicus | reverse complement strand
AGGAAGCGCCCCCGCGGGGCGCGATCTAGTACTCCGAGCAGAGGAGGAATTGCCCCTAATCTGGCGGGGCGGGGACATCCGGAACTTCGAGCAACTCTGCTCGGATACTAAAGTTGCGCCCGAGAAGATCTGGAAACATGTAGCGACTGGTAGCTGTTACTTCTAGTGTGAGGCTATGCAGGGTTGGGGTTTTTAGCACGGTAGGGGAGGATACCTTCTGGCGCCCCACCCCACCCCTGCACCCACCAATTTTCAAACAAAAATGCATTTTAGGAAGAGTGAAAAACACAACATTTGAAATTGCTAATAATCTAATAATCAAGAAACTCCCAGAGTACGGTGGTTTATTTGACCAACAAACAGAACCAGGGAA
>NW_015165241.1:59147-104436 GCF_001447785.1 Gekko japonicus | reverse complement strand
ATTATATTATTATTACTATTTACCACTTTAAAAAATGCTCATTGCTTGACTTTCAAGATGGGGGGGAGGCAGACCCTGCCAGACCAGTTTTAAAATGGTTAGCAGGAGGGGTTCAGGAGGAAGTGTTTATTTTTAACTGCAAAGGGGGAGGGAGTGGGTAAATGCTGCTGACAGGAAATAGTCTGGATAACTTGGGGAGGGGAAGCCCTCGGCCCCAAATTATTCTCCTTGGCTGGCTGCCCGCCTGAAGGGAGGGGGGTGCCCAGGGAGAACTCTGTGCAGGTCCAGCCTGAGGATCCTCCGTCTCCAAGCCTGGCTGGCACAAGCCCCATTCATGGGCCCGGGCTCTTGGGAACGCTGCGCCCAGCCCTGCCGCTCCTGCCACTGCTGCCGCTGCTCCTCTCTGAAGTGGGCGAGCGAGCCAGAGTACTGTGCCGGGCAGCGAAGGGGCGCGCTGGAGCAGCAGGCACCCAGAAAGTCATTGGGGGGGAAAGAGGTGGCAGTGGCCAGGGCATGCAGCACTTTGGGGGGGAGGGTGGCTCAGTCCGGCGCCTCCATGATGGCCCCGCCCTAGGCAAGAGTCTAGTTTGCCTAGTGAGCGAGCCCTTTCATTTCATTCCCAGAATACACCTGCTACCCCCAGGCGCTGTCATTCCACTTCATGGTGTCTCATTCTAGTCACAGAACACTCCTGCTACCCCTAGGGGCTGTCATTCCACTCTGAGGCCTGTCATTCCATTCCCAGAATAATCATGCTACCCCCAGGGGCTGTCATTTCACTCCGAGGTCTCTTATTCTAGTCACAGTACACTCCTGCTACCTCCAGGGGCTGTCATTCCACTCTGGGGACTGTAATTCCAGCCCCAGAATGCTTCTGCTACCCCCCCCCCCGGCTGTCATTCCACTCCATGGTCTCTCATTCCAGTCCCAGAACACATCTGCTACCTCCAGGGGCTGTCATTCCACTCCCTGGTCTCTCATTCCAATTCCAGAACACTCCTGCTACCCCCTGGGGCTATCATTCCACTCTGGGGCATGTCATTCAACTTCTGCTACCCCATGGGGCTGTCATTCCATTCTGCGGCCTCTCATTTCAGTCCCAGAACACTTCTTTTACTCCTAGGGGCTGTCATTCCATGCTTGGGCCTGTCTTTCCAGTCCCAGAGTAGTCGTAGTGTGTTTGGGCCCAGAGACCCTAATGAAAAATCCATTCTGCGTTTTTATTGCAACTCTTCTTGTCCTGTAATGTATTTCAATGGAGCCCATGCAAGTCAATTGGTATTCCTGGCTCCCATTATTTCCAATGGGCCTTCAAGTGTTTTCCATTGTTTCCAGTGGGCAATCCTGTCCTTCTTTTTAGTACAGGCCTGGCATTCCAGACCCAGAATACTGCTTCTACCCCCAAGGACTGCCATTCCACATTGTGGTCTCTCATTCCAGTCCCAGAACAGTCCTACTCAGGAGTCATTTTGCAGAAAAAGAGGTGCAGGAGCTCATTAGCATAACTCATTAGCACAACTTATTTGCATATGCCACACACCCCCAACATCACTGGAAGTGTGTCAGAAGGCAACACCCACTGCTCAGGCTCCACTGGACTATTTTGGATTGCTAGCTATTGGGGGGGGATGTGCAGATCTGCCCTCACAGAGGAGGGAGAGCCGTAGCCAGGATTTTGTAATTTAGGGAGCCTTTAAATAAGTTGGGGGGCACTGACATCACAGAATAAAAAAATAAAATTTAAAAAACTCACTTTTGCAGTGTTTGCAGTCTGCTTGCCTACGCAGGGAAGCAAGCTGCTCTTGGGGAAGGGACGGCAGTAAGGAGTCCTCCAGGTGGCCCAGAGAGTTGGGGGGGGCTGGGGGCTGCATGGAAGTCAGGGGGCCAAGCCCCGATATCTGTGCAGATAGGAAGGAAGGAAAGAAAGAAGGAAAAGGAAAGGAAGGAAGGAGGAAGAGAGGGAGAGAAGGAAAGAAGGAGGGAAGGGAAAGAAAGAAAGAAAGAAAGAAAGAAAGAAAGAAAGAAAGAAAGAAAGAAAGAAAGAAAGAGAGAGAGAGAGAGAGAGAGAGAGAGAGAGAGAGAGAGAGAGAGAGAAGGAAAGAAGGAGGGGAAAAAGAAAGAATGAAGGAAAAAAGGACAGAGAAAGGGAAAGAAAGAGAAGAAAAGGAGGGAAAGAAAGAAAGAAAGCAAACAGATGGGGAGGGAGGCTCTCAAACCCCCCTGAACAAGCCCCCACCTCCCTGCGGCTCCCTCACCCCCATCAAGGCCCCGCCACTCTCCATGGCCCACCTCCCCAATCAAGCTGCTGCCGCCACCCCACACCAGCCAGGTGCCAGGAAAGGTGGGCAGCGGGGCTCCGGAGGCCTTACCCAAGCTCTGCGCCTCGCTGGGGGGGGGGAATCTGCAGCTTACCTGGCTGCTTCTGGCTCCTTGTGGCCTGGGAGCAGGGGATGGGGCTTCTTACTACCCCCAGGGGCTATAAGGGCAGGGCACCCATAAATGGCATTCAACACACAATGGAAAGCAAACGTAAAATTGAAACCTGCCCTCTGGCATGTCGAATTTACACTCTGAGGGTGCTGTTTGAACCAGTCCTTTTGAATATTGGACAGAGTTTTATGGAAGGGCTGCAGACCACCCTGCAAGATACAGGTATGTTCCCAAACATGATCACTTCATACAGGGTTGCTTCACAAATACCATTTCTTGTATCCAAAGATAACCTTTGTGTAGGGGGAAATGGCACATGAACAACAGATTGTGTAAAGAAATGTGGGGGGTTCTTTTATAACATTTGTCTTGAAGCTGCTGTGTTTGGGGCTTTGAAACACTTGTAATCGTCACAAAAAAATGGATTTCCTCTTTTTCTCTCTGTAGGGATGGCCAGTCATCTCCTGTTCAGGACCTGCTTTTTCTAGCACAGGCCAGCTGGCCAGTTCAACTGGCCTATTTTACTCATTTCATGCTGTCAGGAGGGCAATGTCAACCCCCTCCCGACTAGGCAGGAAACCACCCAGTTAGCACTCGCCAGCAGAAGGAATACGGTCCTAGACCTTTCCCGGGGGGTCCCAGGATCCTGGCCCAACACCCACAGAGGGGCGAGAACCCTAAGAAAGGAGGGGGTCGAGGGCGCGGAACCCATTGGGCGGGACGACAAGGACCTGACCGCTGGAGACAGGGTTGGTGGGTGGAGGAACGAGACCCAAATCCCCTGGAACCCAGGCTGGTGGCTCAGCTACTTTAAGAAGTGGGTGGTGGGCAGAACAGGTGTGGATGCTGAACGAATAAGGGATAAAAACAGGTGAAGCCGGGGAGGAAGGGGGGTGGTTCGCAAGTAGACTGAGAGGAGGGAGACGTATCCACTCGTATTCATCTAGTAAACCACCCCCGTTGTGGCAAGTAACAAAAACGTAACTTGACCAACAACAAATCTGAGGCAAACCCGAGTCCCTAATTGTTCAGCGAAACACCCTGGATTCGGCTCACGACTGACTCGGCCCCTCCCGGCAGCCCAAGTGTGACACATGCTAACTTAATGATATCTCATCTTTCCCACTTCCTAAGCAGACTTTGTCAGGGAAAGGCCTCTCACTTCTTTCCTCCCATTCTTTGTGCCAGATAATTTTGTGTTCATCATGCCCACCCACCTCACCCTACTGTTTCCTTTCTGTTCTGAAGAAAGCCTGCTTTTAAGTATGTTTGGTGTGCCTGACTTTCGGGTCATTTTTAGTGCTTTTTGTCCCTAGTTCTGTTAAAACTAGAGGTGTGCACCAAAACTGATTTTTAAATTTTTTTGGTTTATTTTAACATTCCAATTATTCCTTTATGATCATTAGAACACATATTTATTCTTTGTTTTTAGGGGAAACACATCTCCAGCTGTAACTTCCATACACATCTGTTGTGAGAAAAGTGTGTGGCTGCACATATCTGTAAATGCGTTTTTACCCGTGCCACCCACACTCTCCTCGGTTCATGTGTCCCCGTAGTGATGCCTCCTTACCAAAGGCAAATGATGCAAGTTTGGAAACCACTAAACACTGGCAGAGACACTCAAAGGTCTCTTCTTAAAATAAAACTTATCTTTATTAAAAGAAAAACATTCAAGTTCTAAGAGATTGCACTGCTTACCCAAGGGATCCTTTCTACCAGATTTCAAGTCCAGAAAGTTATTCTTCTTTATCAGCAATAAAAATTCTCACTTGCATATCAGGCCAGAAGCAAGTGTTCACCAACCCAAGAAAGAAGTGAGTAGGCAAACAGTATAGTAAAAGGGGATCTTTGTGTATGTGTGTGTCGAAGGTGAATGTTTAAATAAAAATGCAACACATGGATAACCCTGTCATCTCCTGCCCATTATCATACAGTGTTCTGGTGACAGCCTTATTTTTCTCACAACTGGGGTTACCAAGCCCTAGGAGGAAAGGCTGAGGGACTTGGAGATGTTCAGTCTGGAGAAGAGGAGGCTGAGGGGAGACATGATTGCTCTCTTTAAGTATCTGAAGGGCTGTCACTTAGAGGAGGGCAAGGAACTGTTCCTGTTGGCAGCAGAGGACAGGACTCGCAATAATAGATTTAAATTATGGGCGGAAGGTATCAGCTTTTTTACAGTAGGAGTTGTACCACAGTAGAATCTGCTGCCTCCCCCTCACTGGCAGTCTTTAAGCAACATCTGGACAAACACTTGTCAGGGATCCTCTAGGCTGAGGTTGGACTAGATGGCCTGCAGGACCCTTCCAATTTTGTGATTCTATGATTCTATAATGCACAGTGGAATCCTATGCAGTTTTTTGCAGTCCAAGCCCACTGAAATCAAGTAAAATTAGAAATGAGTAAATCTACATAGGATTACACAGATAGTCTAGCAAATATATACACTATAAAAGGGGCATAAGCAGAGACATAATCTAGACATTTTAAAATCCTCATTGTCCTGCAAGGAAAACAGCATATGTTTATCTCTCCCACTGAAATCACTGGGAGAATTACCATAGAATCCTAACCATGTTTTCTCAGAAGTAACCCTCAGTGAGCTCATCACTCCCGTAACCTTAGAAGCCGCCACCTACGAGGAGCTGGTCAAGGCCCTCATGGACCACTTCGCTCCGAGACCGTCCAAGATGGCATTGCGCATGGACTTCTTTCATGGCCGACGTTTTCAGGTTGGCGATCAACTGCAAGTCCCCCACCATCCAAGATGCCCTGTTAAATCAGTTCGTCTGGGGCGTCGGAGAACCGAAACTATGCCTGGGGCCCTGCATGGATTCCGGCCAGGGTGGTCAGGGTGACGGGGCCCCGGTCCTATGAGGTCGCAGCCGAAGACGGCCAGCTGCTGAGAAGACACATAGATCAACTCTGACGTTGCCTCCTCCTTACAGACGCGGGCTCCTCCCTAAGTGCGCAGGCTCTAATCTGGGAGAACCGGGTTTGATTCCCCACTCCTCCACTTGCACCTGCTGATGTGACCTTGGGTCAGTCACAAGCTCTGGCACAGCTGTCCTTGAAAAAGAGCAGTTTGTGTCAGAGTTCTCTCAGCCCCACCCACCTCACAGGGTGTCTGTTGTGGGGAGGGGAAGGGAAAGGAGTTTGTAAGCTGCTCTGAGACTCCCTTGGGTAGTGAAGGGCGGGGTATAAATCCAATCTCTTCTCTTCTTCTTCTTCTAAACTGTGGAGTCTTGTGAGCAAAAAATCTACCTTGTGTGAGCTACTAGCATTAAAGTTGTGAGTGAGGGATTTGGCTACTGCATAATTTAGTGTGCTCTGGAGCCATCCTTCCTGAACTAAGACAAAATTTTGTGAGCCTGAGGCTAAAAAACTGTGAGCTAGCTCACACTAACTCAGCTTAGAGGGAACACTGGTCGCATACCATTCTTCTTGGATGGGGGACTCCAGGAAAACTCAGCTCAGCAGTTCTTTTGAATAAAGTTTTTACTGAACAATTATAGGAAACAAAACATTTTTCTCAAACAACTATATCAACAATGCAAAACATATTTACATACACCAATCTGTATAACTGTGGGGTGGACTACTGTCACGCAGTGCTGGGATTTCACCAGGTTGCCACCTCAATGCCTGCGACGCCTCTGCAACCAGAGGGCGGTTGCAGCATGCACCGCCTTCCCCTCCTCAAGGTGTCCCTCGTTCCCTCCTGGCTGGAGTTGCTGCGAGTCAGGAATGATGTGTTCCTCAGTGGTCTCCACTGCTACCGGGTGGCCACGCTACTCGCAGATGTTGTGCAGCACACAGCACATGCGCACAGTATTGCATTTAGGTTGTGCTCCATGACTGGCAGCTTGGCCCCCAGACACCTCCAGCGCACCTTTAGGTGACCAAAGGTGCGCTCCACAATGCATCTTGCCCTGCTGTGTGCCCTGTTAAATGCCGCCTGCTGTGGGGCTAACACTCTGTATACAGCGTTATGAGCCAGGGGCGCATGGGGTAAGCAGCATCTGCTATTATTAAAGGAGGGATCTGTACACCCCCCCTCAATAGTTAATGTGGGATTCCCTGGCAGGAATATGCCTTGGTCCATGGCGTCTATTATTCTAGACCGCCTTAGCATATGTGCATTGTGGCTCCTGACAGCTTCTCCCACTGTAACATCTATGAAGCGCCCTTGGTGGTCCACAGTCCCCTGCAGGAGGACAGAGTAAAAGTTCTTTCTGTTGTAGAATTCTGCAGCTTGCCCTGGTGGTGCCCGGATTTGGATATGGCAGCCATCCATGGCTCCCACACAGTGTGGAAACCCCCCAGCTCCTCGAATCCAAGCATAACCTGGCAAAAGTGAAGGATAACATCAGTGTTCAGGCCCACAGTACCTTGTTCTACCTAGATTTATCAATAAGAGTCATACATAATATCTACAGTAATTTACAATTGCTGCATAAATACTGGTGTGTAGCAATGCATGTTTTAAACTAACAAGACATGACCCTGCCGGGACAATCACCATTTGCAGTTTCAGGCCCAATGCATCCTTTTAACGTAGACAGCAATGCCCACAGTCTCATTTGGAATTAACTGATGACAGTTACAAAGTGAAATGCTTGCTAGCAACTTGACTACATTGTGCCACAGTTGTAACTTATGGCCAGGGCTTTTTTTGTAGAAAAAGCCCAGCAGGAACTCATTAGCATATTAGGCCATGCCCATGACAGCACAGTTTATTAGCATATTAGGCCACACCCCATGCCTTCCCTTGGCTTGCCTGGGCGCCCCGCGACTGCCTCGGAGTCGCCAGGGGGGTCGCTCTCCAGGCCTTCCCTCTGTAGCCAGGCACGCAGATGTTTTGGCTGTAGTGGGCGTAGCCAACTCTGAAGCCAGCCGGAACTCCGTTCCTGTGCGTTCCTGCCCCAAAATAGCCCTGCTTATGGCATTGTTCGACACACATATAAAACCACCAATGCTCCCTCTAAGCTGTGGAATCTTGTGAGCAAAAAATCTACCTTGTGTGAGCTACTGGCATTGAAGTTGTGAGTTTGGCTACTGCATAAATTAGTGTGCTCTAGAGCTAAGTGTGCTTCCTGAGCTAAGACAAAGAATTTTGAGCCTGAGGCTAAAATCCTGCGAGCTAGCTCACACTAACTCAGCTTAGAGGGAACACTCAACACAACCATGGCTGCATCACTGACACCTCTGGAAGTCCTGTTATAAATCTTGAGAATTATCACTTCCAGCTCTCTTTTGTAGTAATTGACATCTGGACATTACCACAGTAGTGGTCATCCACAGATGTCACTGACTGGTCACCATTACATCCTCTGTGCCTGAAAGGACATATGATAGAAAACACCTCATTTCTGTCATGCATTTGCTTTACATGGGAGATGCTTATCCATCCAGGTGATCGCAGACATACAGTGCAACTCAACAACTGTGCCTCGATAGCTAGGCAGACTTCCACCACTATTCCGACCACAGTTGATCTTGCTATGCCAAATAGGGCGCCAACCACATAATAGCATGTGGTATTGGCCACACACTCCTCTACAGGCATGGGGTCCCTCATGGCTGTTCCCTCATGCTGAAAATGTGGCCTCAGAGAGTCCACCAGCCACAGGAAGGTGGCCCTAGTCATCCTGAAATTTTGTAACCACTGCTCATCCTCCCATATGACCCAGGGATAGACAGTCCACAGTTGAGCTGGTCAAGGATAGACCCACCAATGATGTGGGGCTCCTTGTTCTGCCAGTGTGAGGAGATGGGCCATGTCAAGGGACTCTGAAAGCACGAAGTCCCTCAGTCTGGCTCCCCTACGTCTGAGGTATATCAGCCCCCTCACTCTCATGGCTGTCAACCTGTGGTGCAGATGACAGGCCACTATAAGGAAAATCTGAGCTGTCAGATTCATGTTGTTCCCTCAGAGCAAATGTCAGATATGAGCAGGAAAAGGTTTTTATAGAGGACTGGACAACTCAGGCGGATTGATACAGTTATGTGAGTGAAATCACGGTGCTCTGCGGAACTGTCAGATGAAAGCTGTGATTCGCCCTACTTGTTCTGCGCATGCGTGAGGATAAGTTTTTTTCCAATCTACAGATGAGTGCTTATGCGCATGCACAAATGGAGAAAAAAGTTTAAAAACCTGACACGGGCTCCCATGCGTCGGTAGTGTAGACAGCAGGGAGCGATGTGACTGCGGGGTGAGGCGGGATAAGGGAAGTAAGTGTGATTTCGATTATCCAGATCAAAGATAATCACATCAGGACCGAACCAGTTTAAACCACTGTCACCACGCCATCTGGACGCACCCGTAATGTAGCTTAAATAATTGACCAGTTGCTGTCCTATCAAATCTGCTGTCTGGAGCAAAACATTTCACCCTGCCTGATGATAGCCAGGCCCTAAACAAATCTAAATTCCTTTTGTTCTGTGCTTTATAGACATGGCACTCCTTGAGTTGTTTTAATATGTATTTTGTTATATTAATCTGTCATCTGTTTGCTTGTTGAGGAAAGTCTCAAAAGTAGATATGTATCATTGTGGAATTCTTCCAGACATACTAAGGAAAATGTCCTCACTTGGCAGGGACTGCTTGAGGACATTTGTTGAATGTTTTTCTAAGCAAAGGCCACCAGATGGTGTGGTAGTACAATGCCATGAAAGTTCTGGGAGGAAGCAAAACATGCAACATAGACTGAACCAACATGTTTGTGATTTCTACTCTGGGCAGGTATGCTCCCAGTGAACTCTGAGAGCAAGTCTGAGCTCTCTGTAAAGGTGGGATTTGTCTGCATGCTGGTTTTTCACTGGTATTTTAGGAATGGCGCACAGAATGTAAACAAACAGGGTGCACGGGAAATAGTGGCCACTAAATTTTATTCCTTTACTGTACTTATTTCCCCAAGAAACTCTTGTAAAATCTTTTTTGTCAGAAAGAACACTTCACAGCACATCTTTCATTTCTGGCTCACATACCATTTTTTAGCTTCACTCTGTTCAACTCTATTTAAAAAAATATATCTTATACTCTATTCTGTGCTTCTCCTGTGGGAAGTCCATCTGTTGCTAAGGCAACCAGCCCCGTAGCTAGGGAATTCTTTGGGGGGGGGCCTTGGGGGGGCCCCGCCAGCTAATTAAATGGAAGTACAGTGCAGGTGGTAAGTTGGAGCACTTTGGGGGCAGCCCTGGAGGGAGGGGGCCCAGAAGAAACACAAGGGGGCCGGGCCCCGTGGGCCCCATGTTAGCTACGGGCCTGAAGGCAACCCTGATGTCATAAAGATGTTTAGCATTTAAATAGCATCCCCAACGCATAGGACAATGAAGGAGTTCCATGATACCTGCCTCAGAATTTTGGGTCCCAGCACTGCCTGCAATATTATCACAATAGTACAATGCCTTAACAAGTACAGAAAAACCAATAACTCATCTACGCATTTCACTCTCTCTCTCACACACACACTCCAAGTCTGTTCTTTGCTCATCCATTCTCATATTCAAGAACTTATGCAGCCAGGATTTTTCTCTGTGGTAATGATGACTGTGGTTAAGTTGCATTTTGGATATCTCAGCATTGTCACCAGAACAGGACTTGTGAGATTGTCTTATGTGGGAGATCATGCATCATGTTTTGCTGTGCAGGAGTGTGAAAAACAAGCATATCTTTTCAGTGGGACAGCTAGATTCAAGTCCAGTGGCACCTTGGAGACCAAAGGAAGATATTTGGGGTTGCAGCAAAAGGAAATGTGTTAGTTTTTAAAGTGCCACGATGCCTGTTTTGTTTTGCTGCTACAGACTTAAAATGACTGCCCATCTGGAATTATCAAAAAAGAGTCTTAAAAAGACTAACACTTTTTATTATAAAATATACCCCACTTTTATTCCTGACCGTGGGACCTGAAGCAGCTTGCAACAATAAACCATGGAGATTAAAAGTAAAATACAAAAATGCAGACTACTTAAAACACTCCATCTAATTTCCTAGTTAACAATTAAAAGCATACTTAATTAGCTCTGTTTTAGGCAGTTTATAGAAATTTTAAGTACAGTTGCTGTCCTCATGTCTTTAGGGAGGTGGTTCTATAAAAGCGAAGTGGCCACCAAAGATACTCTCACTCAGATGAAAACAGTCCTCACCGCCCTGGAGACGGAAGTGCTAACAAAACAAAATCTGGAAAGGTAATTGAAGCTGTCACATAGGCATGTAATATATGCTGCAGAATGCTATGACATTCTTGCTTTTAAATATGCCTTTTGTAGTAGAGAAGAGTAGTAGACCTATGCTTATGTCCAAAATCTCTGTTCCTAATTCCGAGCTGACAGTCCCCTTTGGCTTTCTTTCCTTCTAGGAAGCCTAAGAGACCTGCGCTCTGTACCACCATCTCTGCCGAAGTTATGTCCCTTTAAGAGGTGGGGAAGGAAACTGTTGCTGTGGAAACCTGCGGATACACTGCTGCCTCACCTTGGAAAGGAAGAAAACACAGTGAGTACAGAGTGGGAGATGCCTCAGTGCTAACGTGGGGGTCAGGGCTCATTTTCTTCTTGGGGTTCCTTTTAGATGGGCTGTGAAAACACTGGCATGTGGGAGCTGCTGGGGGGTAACCCTGAAGGACCCATTGCTCCGTCAGGATGTAGGTGAACTAAGGGAACCAGAGTGGGGCTGCAGCCATTCTTTGAAGATAATCCATCCAGGAATTCCTGTCTCTAGGGAACATTTCAGTCCGTTTCCAGGCAGTTGCAGGTTCATACAACCCCCCCTCTTGCTGGGCACAGTTTTTAATTGGTGGTATGTAAGCAGGAATGCTGTTACCTTCCGTGCGCCTCGGCGTCCAGTCATGCCGGCCACATGACCACGGAAACGTCCTCGGACAGCGCTGGCTCTTCGGCTCGGAAACGGAGATGAGCACCGCAACGCTAGAGTCGGATTCGGCTGGCTTTCGAGCGAAACCTTTTCCTTTCTACCCTGTAGGCAGGGGGGGGGGGGGGGGTTGCAATCAGTGTTCCCTCTAAGCTGAGTTATCGTGAGCTAGCTCACAGTTTTTTAGCCTCGGGCTCACACATTTTTGTCTTAGATCAGGAAGGACGGCTCCAGAGCAAACTAATTCATGCAGCAGCCAAATGGCTCGCTCATAACTTTAATGCCAGTGGTTCACAGAGTAGAATCTTTGCTCACAAGACTCCACAGCTTAGAGGGAGCGTTGGTTGCAATGCTTAGTGATTTTGTGAGGTGATGCGCTTACCTTTTTTTTTTCTATTCTGGGGAACCCTGAATCAGAAATTGTCCTACTTTCACGTACATGCCTTTTCACCTACTGGCTACCTATGTTTCGGTTTGTCCTTCAACTGTGTGCTGCATTTCTCTTTATTGTGGACTAGAATTCTGTGTTTGGTGAGAGATTGGTTTGTTTTTGTACATGCCTCAGTGTTGTTTTCATTTCTAAGACTCCCAGGGAACTATAGAAGTTTATTGTAATGAGACATATTATGTTCCCTAGAGGGAAAGAAAGAGGTATTATGTGGCAAATACTGCAAATACGCATCAGTTTAACTGTCGTAGCTTCCCTCAAGGAATCTTGGGAACTGTAGTTTCATTCATACCACATATTGTAGTCACTGTACCAGTTAGTGCTAAGACTCGTAGTCTAGGTATAATAACTAACTGGATCCTTTGCAGTGTCCATATTGTGTACCTAGCTTATTTGGTGCCCAGGCCGGATACTTTTTTAACACCCCTCTCCTCTATTTATTTATTTATTGCCGTCAAGTCACAGCTGACTTATGGTAACCCCACGGGGTTTTCGAGGCAAGAGACATTCGGAGGCGGTTTGCCGTTGCCTGCCTCCGCGTCGGCCTTGCTTTGCTTCTGAGATCTGATGAGATCAGGCTAGGCTGGGGCTGTCCAGGTCAGGGCCCCTCCTCTATACAGCAAAATTATTTTCAGTCATAATCATGAAATAAAATGAATAGTAATAATGGCCAGAAAAGAGATTCAGGCAGGTACCCAAAGGAGTCTCAGAGCATCTTACAAACTCCTTTCCCTTCCCCTCCCCACAACAGACACCCTGTGAGGTAGGTGGGGCTGAGAGAGGTCTGACAGAAACTGCTCTTTTTCAAGAACAGCTCTTATCAGAACTACGGCTTGCCCAAGGTCATCCAGCAGGTGCAAGTGGAGGAGTGGGGAATCAAACCCGGTTCTCCCAGATTAGAGTCCGTGCACTGAACCACTACACCAAAGGTGCCACTGGACACAAACTTTGTTTCAACGGCAAGAAAAGAAATGCAGACAGTGAAAAAATTATTTTACTTAACTTTGTATATATAATCATGCCAGTAAAAGACATTCAAATTCCAACATGCTATTTCATTATGACAGCAAACATGGTGTAGTGGTTAAAGTGTTGGACTAGGGTCTGGGAAATCCAGATTCGAACCCCCACTCGTGTCATGGAAACTTGCTGGGTGACCATGGGCCAGTCCCATTACTCTCAGCCTAGCCCTGACCTGGGCAGCCCCAGCATAGCCTGATCTCACCAGATCTCAGAAGTGAAGCAGGGCCGAGGTAGAGGCAGGAAACGGAAAACTATCTCTGAATGCAAAATAAATATATAAATTGCATCTCACCACTCATGTTCTGAGCAGGCACTTGGGAGGGCTTCTGTTCTCCAAATGTCTATGGGGCATTTTTGAGAGCTAGGAGTCTGCCTTTGTACTAACTTTTACTAACTAACACTAATCCAAGCTTGTCGAAGGTTTTCACGGCCGAAGTTCATTAGCAGTTGTAGATTTTCTGGGCTGTATGGCCGTGGTCTTGACATTGTAGGGCCTGATGTTTCGCCAGTAGCTGTGACTGGCATCCTCAGAGGTATAACACAGAAAGATGCAGTACTCTCTGTGGCAAGGTGAGAAGAAAAATGGTAGGCAGGTAATTTTTATCTACTCAGGAAGGTGGGGTAGGGTTGAGTCATTATCTTGTTGGAGTTCCCCAGGCTGTGACATGCTAATGGGGGAGCTTTCCTAAGGAGGTTTATATTTATTTATATTTATTTATAACTTCGGCTTATATACTGCCCTGACCCCGAAGGGTCTCTGGGCGGTTTACATAGTAATTTTTCAGGTTCTTTTGTATATGGATTGTTTCCTGAGGAGGTTCTTTTGCATGTGGATTCTAATCTTATCTGTAGTGCTATTGTCAGATGTAGAGCCTTTTGTGTTTTTCAGGACAGGAAACTATGCCCTATTTTTTAAAAAACTCGCTTCTTTTCTCGTTGAAATTGTGTTTATGTTTATGAATTTCAATGGCTTCCCTGTGTGATCTGACATGGTATTTGAATGTGTTGTCCAGCCTTTCAGTGTCTTGGAACAAAATACTGTGTCCTGTTTGAGTTAGGCTATGTTCAGCCACTGCTGATTTTTCAGGTTGGCCGAGTCTGCAGTGTCTTTCATGTTCTTTTATTCTTGTCTGAATGCCAAGACCACGGCCATACAACCCGGTAAATCTACAACAGCTAACTAATCAAAGCATCACAAAATAATGATCACAAGCTTCAACAGACTGGATGTTAAGAAACACACTACCTCCCCCCCAAGACAGTGCCCCAAGAAGTGAAAATATTCCAAATTACTAAAGTCAAACCAGAGAATCTCTGCAGCGGAAACTGAAGGGAGGGGCATTTTTGCATGGCTAGCAGAACCAGTGCAATGTACAGAGTACCCAGCAGTGCCAGTGCAATCACAGAGTGCCCAGCAGAACCCAGTGCCATTGTGGCAATGCCAACTGATGTTAAGCACAGAATCACAGTCCAAGCGGGGGGGGGGATTTGGAAGCCCAGCAGAACCAATGCGATGTACAGTGCCCAGCAGACTCAGTTCCATTGTGGCAATGCCAGTTAATGTCAAGCGCAGAATCATAAGCAAAGGGGGATTTGGAAGCCCAGCAGAAACAGTGCAATGTACAGCACCTAGCAAACCCAGTGTCTTCTGTACTACTACTATACTACTCGTCACCCAGCAGGACAGGGATGAGAAGGTCTTGAGACCAAGAAGTGAAAATACAGGGAGGAGGAAATTAGGTGCAGGGAGACAGAAATGAATGAGAAACGTGTGGGTAAAAGGAAGAGAAATTAAGAGAGGGGAAGGTTGTTTTATCTTGCTGTCACACCGTAACTACTGCTTTGTAAGCTCAGGCTGAGCTGGGTGCAAGGAAAGGAAAAAAGGAAGGCTAGAATATTGGAGAAAATGACATGCAGGCTGGCACTGTAGCAGCTATCAGGGTGCTGGCTTGGTTGTACGATCTGTTAAGCAAGTTTGCTTCAGTCTGGGAGAAATTTATTATTTATTTATTTCAATTTATACCCCGCCCTCCCCGCCAAAGCAGGCTCGGCTTCAGAAAGTGAAGTCTAGCTGATCCTAGAGTGCTTTTTGCTATGCTCAGACTTCCCTGTACCCCTAGTGGCTGCAGCCGGAACTGCAATTTTAAAATAAAAGGAAAGACGTTTGGCTGGACACAGCATGACCATGGCTTCAAGGGCCATCCTTCAAGGGCCTTCCTCAAGCTGCACTCGGGGCAGAGCACACACCCCGCTCCACCCTTGGTATACCACTGCGTCTCTCCTTGGTATATAACCAAATGATAAATTCTGGTCTGTTTGAAACTGCTGCACGCATTTTTTAAGAAATGGATGAGCTAGTTTTTACCATCTTTAATTATTGCACCATCACACCAAGCCAGTGAGCTAACTGTTATTGTTCCCATTTGACAGATGTGGAGTTCAATCTACAGATGGTTTGGTGTAGTGGTTTGGTGTAGTGGTTAAGCGCACGGACTCTAATCCGGGAGAACCGGGTTTGAGTCCCCACTCCTCCACTTGTACCTGGCTGGATGACCTTGGGCAAGCCGTAGTTATGATAAGAGCTGTTCTTGAAAAAGAGCCATTTCTGTCAGAGCTCTTTCAGCCCCACCTACCTCACAGGGTGTCTGTTGTGGGGAGGGGAAGGGAAAGGAGTTTGTAAGTCCCTCTGAGACTCCTTCAGGTAGTGAAGGGCGGGGTATGAATCCAATTTCCTCTTCCTCTTCCTCTTCTTCTTCTTCTTCAAGGGGGGCACAGCATCGAACTTTGTACCTGAGCTCAGAAATGACTGCATATGTTCCAGAGGTCACTTCGTAGAAAAAGAGGTGCAGGAGCCATAACCCATTAGCATAACTTATTTGCATATGCCACACCGCCTGACATCACCGGAAGTGTGTCAGAAGGCAACACCCACCGCTCAGGCTCCACTAGACTAGACTGTTTTGGATTCCTAGGCTCGGGGTGCGGGCATGCAGATCTGTCCTCAAAGAGGAGGGAGAACTTGTACCTGAATGAAACTTGGTCTTAAAGGTGCCACTGGACTCTTTTGGACCGGGGAGCCGGGGGGGGGGGCTCTGCAATTTACCTGGCTGCTTCTTGCTCTGACTGAGGGATGCTGGGAGCAGGGGGTGGGGCTTGTTGCATGTGCCCACCCCTGGGCTCTTTACTGCCGGAGCTCTGCTCCTGTGCGCTCCTGCAGGAAATGACCCCGATATGTTCCATTTACTGAACTTCAATGTATTCTTTGACAGGGCATCATCACCCAGCTATTACACACTGGGATAGGAGGGGCATATAAAAGGTGGGCAGAACAGAAGTGAGACATAAGATAGTTAAAATGTTCCTTCCCTGACTATGAATCTTACCAGAAGCAGACAAAAAATGATTGGTAGTATGATTGACTTGTTTAATGAGGAACCTATTTGCACGATATATCTGGATGTAGAGATCTGGGGCATGGCAGCAATATACAAATTTTGGTAGCCACCAGGTAGGGGTAGGACAGGATCAGAATGGAAGAAAACTCACTTTTGTGCCATCCAAAAAGAAACTACCAAACCATCTTCATCAGTGCAACCCTACATATCCAAAGTGCACTAGTAACTTCTTTAAGGGGATTGCAGCTATGGAGCAACATAACAAGGAAGCTTATCTAGTTTAATTTACATAAAGATAAAGGTTCCCTTGCTCGAAAGCCAGTCGAATCTGCCTCTAGGGTTGTGGTGTTCATCTCCGTTTCAAAGCCGAAGAGCCAGCGCTGTCCGAAGACTTTTCCGTGGTCATGTCGCTGGCATGACTAAACGCAGAGGTGCACGGAACGCTGTTACCTTTCCACCGAAGTGGTACCTATTTATCTACTTGCAATTTCTTGCTTTCGGACTGCTAGGTTGGCAGGAGCTGGAACTAGAGATGGGAGCTCACTCTGTCATGCGGCACCCGGGTCTCGAACTGCTGAACTACTGACCTTCCATAGACTGCAGTTCAGCGTCTTAACCACTTGAGCCACCGCAGCTCCTTTAATTTACATAGGAAGTGATTATTGTTACGTCAACAGAAGCTGGTTAATGGCAGTTACGTATATCTACATTGTTAGGATGAGAACATTAATGACCATGTCTAGTGTTTGGCTTACATAATCCATATCCTCTTTCCAGAATTCCTCCCTACAAGCCTTTAGAAGGTATACCTATTCCATGGCTTCTGGGCATCTGCAGCCTACAGTGCAAGTGGCAAACTCATTGGAGATAGCAAAAGAGACGCCAATACAGAAAGTCCCAAATGCAAGCAAGAGTGCCATAGAGTTCCTTTCACTCATTGGTGGGTATCACCTGCTGTTCACCTCAGAGTTGTCCTCTATGTCAATGGTGGGGGTGGGGAAGAATCAGCTAGACAGTATTTTTATTTTACAGACAGGCAAGTCTTGTTTTGCAGTTCCTAGTTTACAAATTTTCAAGAAATGATATAGGTCAGAAATACAAGAAAACTACCTTTTTGGAGGGAAATCATCATATTTCTTGGTGAATCCTCAAGCAAAACCAAACTTGACCAGACGGCTCCCAGCCAACTGCCTGGTGTCGTCTGCCTCTCCAGAATTGCCCTTTCTGTTTGTCAAGAAGAATGGGTTCTAGTCTCCCATTATGATTTCTGGCATACATTCCACCTGATTCTGCTTTCCCCACAAGACACATAATTCTACCATGCCTTTTGAAAGAAGGCTGTGATTGAACACAGGTTTTTAGGCATTTTCTGAGCCACCTTATGGTCTGGCTAGAAGGTTAGTTAATATTTTAATAGTACAGGGCAAAGGCAAACAATGGCCAGTTCCAATTACTTTGGGTCCATATCTCTTTTATATAAGGAATTTCCTCTGTATTGGTGACACCCTGGGTAGATTTCTGTTGCCACACCATTGTTAGCCACATTGTAGTATCAGAAAATGAGGCTCACATAGCGAGGGCATAGGGCAGGCTGTGTTCCACATGTCACTCGTCCCTTAAAGAGTCATTGGTAGCCAAGAGAGACCATAGGCCTTCTGAACTGCCCTTTGATTATGGGTACTTTAACCACCCCTCCAAACTGATCCTGGGATCCAGGTTCTCCGCCCATTAATTTTACAGTTATAAGACGCTTTGCTATATAAATAAACCAAATTGAAGCCTCATTGTTTATGTGTGCCTTGTCTAATTTTTGGACTTCATCAACCAAAGCGAGTATTTTTGTATATGACAACAGGAGCCTTGATTTTCAAAAGCTTACACTCCAAAATATTGTTGGTCTCTAATGTGCTACTGGACTGAAATTTAGTATTTTTGAAAGGGCATTTTTACATTTGGAATGGGAACATAGAATTCCTTGTGTTTCCTTTCAGGAACAGATGAGATCCAGCCCTGCCTTTTTGAAGAGTCACTTGTTGCCGTCTCAGAGAATGGCCAGAGAATAGGAACATTCTCCATCTCGGTGAAGAGGTCCCGCTATTCACTAGATGAGGGGTATGAAGAAGACTGCTACCTGGTCCATGCAAGAAGCAAAGGGACTGTTGATGGCGTGCCCTGCACAACCTCCATTACAGGTAACCATTTTTGGAGAAGAATGGAAGAGAGAAGGGGAAAATGTGGTGAACTCTTGGGCCCAATTACAGGGGATCTTGATATTAAGGCTCGGATGCTGTGCAACATGAGTGGAGATGCGCTTTATGGGCAGCTGCTACCCCATATGCCTCCTTCTGCTGCAGTCTTCCATGCCCCTGTAGTTCAGCATAACCCCAAGAACATCATGAGGAGCTTTAGGTCGACAAGCATAAGGTCTGTGTGTCCTTTATTCTGCCAGCTACCATTTCTGCAGAAATTTCCCTCTGCTGTACTGTTGGAGGGCTTTTTCTAGTTTTTTTTAAAAAGTAATTGCTCTTGCATTATAACATTATAATGATCTACTACTTGTTCCTCTGAATTCCCAGGTTTCATTGAAAAAGTCAGCCTCTAGCCCTTTTCATTGTGGAGATAATAAGGGCGATATAAGGGGAAAGGTGCATCTCTGCTACTGCCTGACTTTAAAAAAAATGAAAATGAAAGCCGGGGATTCAGAGGAATGGGAAGATTGTGGCAACAGGTCATTGTACCATTATAATGGTATAGTAATCTAGCAATTATTGAGCTTTTGAAAAGCTGATAGGAGCCCTATGATGGTGTGGGTTTTGAGGTAAGGAAAATGGCACCAACGTGGATGGGACCTTCACAAATTCATATCTTCCCATCCATCTGTTTCTTTCTTTCTTTCTTTTTAGCAGGGAAGACACCTCTAGAGTATTCTTCCTGATGTTATTTTCTATTAAAAACTCCCTTCCTGTAAGTTCTTTCCAATAGCCAATCTATGCAAGAGCCACCCCAGTTTGGAGTGCAGACTGCTCAGTTTTGTGGGGTGCAGGGTTTGTACTCCATCTGTCTAATTCAGGATGACAAGGAAAGGAGGAGTTGCAGTGAGACATGTAGGGAGCAGCAGGGGTCATTTCGTAGGAAAAGAGGTGCAGGAGCTCATTAGCATAACTCATTAGCATAACTCATTTGCATATGCCACACCCCCTGACGTCACCGGAAGTGTGTCAGAAGGCGACACCCACCGCTCAGGCTCCACTGGACTGTTTTGGATTGCTAGCTATTGGGGGGGGGGATGTGCAGATCTGTCCTCGCAGAGGAGGAAGAGCTTGTACCTGAATAAAACTGGGTTTTAAGGTGCCACTGGACTGTTTTGAACCGGGGGGCCGGGAGGGGGCTCTGCAGCTTACCTGGCTGCTTCTTGCTCCTCATGGTCCGGGGCTGCTGGGAGCAGGGGGTGGGGGTTGTTGCATGTGCCTGCCCCCTGGGCTCTTTACTGCCGGAGCTCCGCTCCTGTGCGCTCCTGCAGGAAATGACCCCTGGGGAGCAGCAAGGGGATGGGAAAGAACCTACAGAACTAGATTGCTCCTCTCACTTCCCCCTGCAAAGGACCTTGGCCTGAGACACCACTGCCATTGAATCTGCTGAACAAGGTAACACACTTCCTGCATTTCTCCTGTTTGCATGGGTGAGAAAGAATTTTCACGTCCTCTTTCTCTGCCCCATCCCTTTCTGGTCCCCTAAATAGTACCAGTTAGTGCAGCCACTGCAAAACTAGGTGAAGGTTAGGAAGTGTTTTGGACAACAGGAACCTGTTACAAGGGTGCTGGTGACTGATGAGATGACAAACGTCTACAGCAGCATGTTCTCACTGTGGCTTTCCTGGTGGTCTCTCATTGTGGCGGAGGTAATACAGAGCACTGGATATTAGTGACACTAATAGCAACAGCTGGGTGCAAAAAGGGGAGAAGCTCCCTTGTTCTGAAATCTGTGTGTTTTCCAGTGGGTGGGGAGCGGTGGCACAGTGGGTATATCCCACTGTCTTAACATCTGAACTGTGTTAGTTCGAGCCCCACGCTGGTGTGAGCAGCCAGCCTGTTGTCCCCAGCTCATCATCCACCCAGCGATTAGAAAGCTTCGGCGAGTAAATAAAATGGGAACCACTCCTTAGAGAGAGTGGGCACGCCAATCTCCCTTGTGGGAGGGTGTTAGCTTACGGTCGGACGTCCTGGTCGAGGCTTGGAAGGCGAAACAGCTTCTGGGCTACATAAGAATCCCTGCAATGGATGTTCCGGCCAGGCGGTGGCAGTGTGGCGATTGACATACGGGTCCTGAAGCCTGGCCAACAAGCAGCCCTGCGGAAAACGACGGAGCCAAGCCAGAAGGACATCTATACCGGGCAGTGACGGCACGTGCAATTAAAAATTAATATATGTTGTCTTCCCTTTCCCCTACAAACATTGTTAGTCCCCTGTCTATACTGAGTAACTGTACATCGCTTTGAGCCCACTGGGGAAAGCGATTAATAAATGGAAAGTATTGTTATTGTTATGGTTATTATTATTGTTGTTGTTGTTGTTATTGTCTGTGGATTTCTGCTGGCTTTTGTGGTTCTAGAACTGTTCACCACTTCCATATGGAAACAAGATTAACATGCTGGGCTATGCTACAGAGAGTGAACTGATAACATTAATCTTCACTGTTGTCTTTTGTGCCTTTATCCCTTACTATATCAGGTTATGTAACAAAGAATCTAGAGACACTGGAGCAGCACACAGAGGAAAGCGTGAGGGTAACTATCTCGTTTGTTCTCTTTTCTGTAGCCCGCAGTCCGCCAGATAGAACCTGAGCATCTGCAATTCTGGCACAATTTTTCTGTCTTTCCTGCAAAGGGTCATGATACAATTTTTGATGTGTTGTGTTGGGGTTCCCTGACCTGGCTATTAAGAAGTCACTCAAATGTCATGCTGCTGGAAACTAATTTCACAAGCATCTGGGGCCCCATTTGGATTGGTACCTAGATAGAGGGAGCAAGGAAGGGGCTTCAGTCTTGGCTGTTATCCCAACAATCCCAGAGGGATGCTGTTTGCCTCACTGAAAGGGTGCACATATATCCCATACACATGTGTTAAAAATATGCTTAAAGCCAACAAAAACAGTTCTTTAGAGTAGGCTGTGTAATCTATTGCCATGGGCTGCTACCAGGGGTCATTTCATAGAAAAAGAGGTGTAGGAGCTCATTAGCATAACTCATTAGCATAACTTATTTGCATATGCCACACCCCCTGACATCACTGGAAGTGTGTCAGAAGGCAATACCCACCGCTCAGGCTCCACGGGACTGTTTTAGATTGCCAGCTATTGGGGGGGGGGAACATGCATATCTGTTCTCGCAGAGGAGGGAGAGCTTGTACCTGAATAAAACTTGGTCTTAAAGGTGTCACTGGACTGTTTTGGACCGGGGGGGCGTGGGGAGCTCTGCAACTTATCTGGCTGCTTCTTGCCCTGACAGGGCTGCTGGGAGCAGGGGGTGGGGCTTGTTGCATGTGCCTGCCCCCTGGGCTCTTTACTGCCGGAGCTCCGCTCCTGTGCGCTCCTGCAGGAAATGACCCCTGGCTGTTACAGAGCTAATATCAGGACTAGGGTAATAGCCACACACATACATGCTGGGAAGATGGATCCACCATAATTTATTAGATGGAATAGGCAAAAAATGAAATGGGCTAGGACCAGTCTAAGGCCTAAATTGCATGTGCTATTTTGCTATCTGGGAATCCTCACAACTTGAGGTAACATTCATTACCACAAAATATGCTTTTTGTACACTCACCATACCACCTCCAGTTTCTGCAGAATACATTTCCAGCACCTTCCTATCCCAGGGCTGCATGAGATCATGGGGACAGAGTTATTTGAATGGGGAACTTGTCTCAGCCTTCTAGGAGAGCCAATTTAATGTAGTGGTCTCTCAGTTTAGGATCTAGAGAGACCAGCATTCAAATCCCTACTGTGCCATGAAGCTCATGAGATGACCATGGATGCCATTCTTTTTTCAGCCTAAACTTCCTTGCTGGTTTGTGACAGGTTCCACAGCCAACAACCAAGTACATGCTTATCAGAAAGGTTATACTTTATTGCAGAGCTATAGAGGCATTAACATAGTCACTGTTAAGAATGGCAACGGTCCGACAAGCATAATGGGATATAGGGTATTCGTATGCACCCCCCCCTTTCCATAAGCCAATTAGCCAGGCTCCCGCGTGCAGGAGAAGGGTCCCCAGGCCATTAGAGGCCGCAGCTGGGAACCGAAAGCGCTCCCACAGGTCCAGGCATCCCAGACACTACACTAGCAACCTGCAAGGTCATTGATAAGCAAGCAGTACAGAAGCAAAAGTAAAGAAGCAGCATCCGGCCCAAATAGGAAGAGAATTAATCCCTCCCCCCCCCATCATGGCAGCATAGCTGACAGTGTGTTGTCCAGATAAAATAAGAGAACCAGGTACACCATTCTGAGCTCCTTGGAGGAAGAGCAGGATACAATGTACTAGTTCATTCTGTTTGGTCAGTTTTCCCAATTCATGGCCCGATTCTTCCATAGATTCTGTGGCCTGGACATAAACACAAGCATGATACAGATGTGTCACCTTGCTGTGCTTATTTTTTCTTGCAGTTCAGGGAGCATCCAGTGGAAACCAGAACCCATGTGGTGAAACACCAAGGCCAGACTGTTGTGACAAAAACTATTATTGAAAGAGATGTGAGTAAAATGAATTGTGCATGGAAAAGCAGACTGTAATTTCAAAGCCAGGCCAAAGGCCTTTCTCCTTTCTTTGTTGGAAACCTGCTTACTGTTATGTAAAATGTGGGATTTCTTTTTTTGGTGAGTTTGTGTGTGCGCGAGCGCCTGGGGCTAGGATGTTTCAGAGATGTGGTGTCAGTTAACCAGAGATGTGTGGGGGGGAGATCCTCCTCGCCTCTGCCTGGTACACCGACGATGTCTCCTGTCTGGGTTATTATCTGCTTTTGCTTTTCTGACCTTGGAGGTTCCGGCTGCTCTTGACCTGCTGGGAACAAACTGCTTCTATTTCACCCACTCTCTTTTCCCCGCGTGCGCACACAGTGCTTATTGGCTTCTGCTTGTAACGGGGTGTGCGTGTGTGTTTCGAAACCAGTATAATTCAGGGTGCCCTGCTGCTTTGGGCCATTCCTGACAAAATAAGTTCACGTGTCATAGTTATGAACTACCAATAAACAGAATGAAGCACTGTGTGGTGTGATCTGACTATCGAACCCTGACAGGTGGCTTACTATTGCCTGCCTCTGTGTCCCAGCTCTGGTATTCTTTGGAGGTGTCCCATCCAAGTATGTGCCAGGGTTGGCCCTGCTTCGCTTCCGAGATCAAGCTTGCCTTGGCTATCCAGGTCAGGGCGTAAAATGTGGAATTTCCGGTGTCTTCCACTCACTCCTAGTTAAGAATGAAAGCTGCCTCATGAAGCTAGCCCATGCCTGGATTGCATCTTGAAGCCCCACTGTCTTTTCTCTAGTGCAACCTGCTAAGTAGGTAGTTGGTAGGAATTCTGTGAGGAATGCCTTCTCCTTTCTTTCTCTGCCTCAGGAAGAGATCCATGTCAGCAGCTCTTCTTATAAATGTGAACTCCTCCAAGGCCTAGTCGCAGAATCTGCCAACCTCCTGGTGTTGCGGGTGATGGCCAGGAGGCAGGCTGTACCAGAGAATGCCATTTTCCTGTCGTTTGACAGTGACCATCACGTCTGTACCTCCACCTATGTAAGAAACACACAGTAGGGAAATTGGGGTACTAACTGGGAGTGACTTGGTGGTGAGTCAGGAAGTTTAATGAGCAGTAATGGAATGGAACTAGCCTGGAATGACCTCCACTGACCCTGTGGCCTTTCTTGTACCACTTGCCTGACTATCTCAGCCTACTAACTCCACCCCTTCTTTGAGTCATCCTCACCCTGCTATTGGAAGGGATAGGAAAATAAAACAAATGGGTGGGATAAGATCAGCCGCAGGATAGGAGGGCAGGGAGGTGGAGTAGAAGGTGTGTGTGGGTGGGTGGGGAGACAGAAGTGGAAACCAGGCCCTCTCGTAGGTATCCATTTATCTAGAGCTAGTCTCAGTGGACCCAAAGGCAAATGAATGGCCTGTCCTCCAAACTGAACCAAACTAGATAGTGCATTTCTTATTAACAGTAACGGTTTGCTCCCTATGGGAATCAGGGCACTGGCGCTTAAGCACCATCCCTCCTCCTTTATCCTCATCCCTCACTCCCTTCCCAGAGGGCCTTGGGTTTCCAGAAACAGCAGGTAAAGAAGGAAGAGGTGGACGTGTTTGTGATCGAGAGAGCCGTGCATTCCATAGAAGGGGTCCCTCTGGGCTGGCAGTTCTGCTTCCTGTCCGATGGGTAAGTCTGTGCCACTCTAATCTCTTGTGCCCAACCTCTTTCTGCATTCAGTCTGATTAACGTCTTCTGTCCTAATAAATCCTCGAATGTTTTTTGTCCCATGTAAGTTGCCACTAGTACGTTTGTTTGCACTCAGTGCTGCACCATGGTGTCCTTTTAATCCATGGCCTTTAAAAATTCATTGTTGATTGGGAAAAATACGTTGAGTTAGTACAGAGTAATTATTATTCTCCCTTTCCCTTGTGCAATGCGCAGGTTGCCTGCTCTGGATTCCCACTTCGTTAATTCGCTATTCCAAACCAAGAGCCATACTTAAAACAATTATACTACATGTATAATGTTTAAAAATAGGAAGAAGGCTGTATATGGAACGGCACTTCTTCCTTTAAAATATATATATATGCAGTATAATTGTTTTAAGTATGGCTCTAGGTTTGGAACAGCAGATTAATAGAATTTCACAGACCCAGACCCTTCATGTGCTTCTGGGTACTTTCCCCAATTTTTAAAAAAGGTTTTCTTGTAGCCCCGCCATAGGCATGGATGCCGGGCGGATTTAAAGGGCACGATCAGACGCAAACATCTGGGAAGCGTCCCACACCCATCGGCAACCCATTTTGCTCCACCACAGAATCGGAATTGAAAGACACTAAGGAAAGTCCAGTAGCAAACGGTTTGCTACAGGCCAGGGACGGACTTTCCCCTGTCTGATCGCTCCAGTGCGCTCCCATGGCGTTGGGATGGTCTGATCCGGCCATCCCAACTCCATGCCATTGTTTTCCCCCCCATTTCGGTATGCACATGATCATACACTGCACAGGGAGCACTAAGTGCAGAGTTGTGAATCATCAATTCCTCACTGAAGTACACCGGAAACATGCGGCAAAAAACCAACAATGATTCACCTGCGGTTATGTCTGATCATGCAGTGGCGGGCTGCCCCCACAGCTCCCATGGACTGTGTGATCGCGCAACTGTGGGTCAAATCCCTACGGAGCTAATAGTCTCGCTTCCCCCCCCCCCGCGTTATCTCGCACGTGTGACCACAACCTTGGTCAACTCCCAGGTTTCTCTTTGATGTCATATTCTTGGTCAACCTGAGAAAGGGCTTTCTTGGTTGCAGCACGATAAACTGTGGAATTAATCTGACTCTGCTATCAGTCTTCTGCCAGGAAGTGAAGAGGGTTTTTTTTGGTTAGGCATTCTGTTATGAGCCCTCCTTCCTGTTTGTTTTAATTGCTGTTTATGTATATGGTGACTGGTGCTGGCACATCTTCCCATGGATACATTGCCTGAACTTTTGTATGCTTTGAGGCATTGAGGGGGCAGCCACTGCAGCCCACCCCCATCTTTGGTCCACCTCCCTCCTTTGGTCCCATTTCTACAGTCTCCTCTCACCAGCTGTGGTCAGGAGAATGAAAACAATGGCGGAGAAGTGCAATGAACAGTAAAGCCGCTGCATCTTTTCTTGGTGCCTCAGATTACTTGAAGGCATAGACAGTGTTTCTGACACGTTGGGTGCGTTCAGATGGGGGATTTACAATGGTTAGGGTGCCGGTTCCAACCGGTGTACTTACGGGCGTTCACACGGCGAACATCTCCCTCCCGTCCCTAACCGTTGTAAATCCCTTTAAACCGTTGCACTCTGCCACTAGGTCCAAACTGGTGGTAAACAGAGTGCAACGGTTGTAATCAGTGCACCCCGGCGTCTGATCGCTCTCCTCCGTTACAGAGACACTTCCGTCGGAAGCCTGAGGCTTCCGGCTTTCCCCCGCCATTTTTTTTTAAAAAGGAAGCGATATGCGCTCAGGCGAAGCTTCGCCCTGAGCGTTTGTGTAAAAAAAAAAAAGCCTTACTTTAACTTCCCGAAGGAGTCCGGGACTACAGGGAGGCTAGGTTGGGCTTTAAACTTTAAAGGTAAGTGCTTATCTTTAAAGTTTAAATGTACGGGGGGTGGGGTTGAGCATGCGCAAAAATTGCCATTCTCTGAATAGCTGCCTATACGCATGCTCAAACTGTCCTTTAAAAAAAAACACACACACGCAGACGCCCGCAGCGTGTGAGCGGGCGTCCACCGGAGGGCTCCGCAGACAGGAGGTAAGTCTGATCGCGTTTCTGCCGGCATAAACTGCACCGGTTCCAACCAGTGCAGTTTATGCCGGCAGAAAGGCCGCGTCTGAACGCACCCACTGTGTACCATGTGAAGGTCAATTCACAGTGCATCCCGGAGTCCCGTGCTGGGGCTGTCCCAAAGGGCTCTTGCCTTCCACTTGCTTTGACACACATAGATACTGAAAGTTCCTGTTGACAAATTCTCTGTCTTGCCTCCTCTGCCCAGGCATTTGTCCCGTCGTGTCCAGGTTGGGTCCCCAGTCATCATGTTGATCGAGCAGGTGCCCATTCTGATTGAAATAGGTAAAGAGAAATCTGTGGGATGCCCCAGTTTGGGTTTGGGCATGCAAGTCCCTTCCCTTAGGACGGATATCAGCAAAGGAGGTTGATGAGATCTCTGTTGTGGGCATCATCTAGGAACAGATCAAATTAATTGGGCAAAATAACTTTTTAAATTTGGGTATTCATTACACAAGAGTTGCGCTAACAGAGGCCATAATTTCCTACTATTTTTGCACTGCTGTCTCCAGATTCTATATTCCTAACATTTCTTGCTCAATCATGTCTACCCCTTCCCAGATAAACCAGACCCTCATCCAATCTTTGAGAAAATACCCCTGGACTGGGAGGAGGATATGGAGTTGTACTCCCAATTCTTAGATAGAAAGGTGAGCTGTGTGGTGATGAAAGACAAGCTGAAAGGTGGAGTCTTGCTTCCAATATGTGGGTGGTTACATATGTCAAAGGGTCAAACGACACAGGGTTCAGGAGATCCATGATTAGATCTCCCAGTATGAAAATAGAAGAGGAAAGGTAAATCCATGCCTAATTTAGCCCACCCTGTTGTTCCATTTGGGGTCCTTTTGCCTAACTGGTTAGTTTCTTTCCTTTAGGAAGAGTTGCAAGCAAGCCACGCCACCTATGCACGGCGCCATCCAGAGCTCAGTAACTTGCTGGCAGACTTCTTGCAGTTGTTGCTCCTTCGCAAGCCAGATGATGTGGTCACCTTTGCAGCTGAGTACTTTGCCCCCTTTTCAGTCCAGAACCCTCCATGTCGGTCCTTTCAATCATCTGACAAGCCTAGTCCCTTTCGCAGCCATGTCTGAACAGTCAGTGAATACTAAACATCTAGCAGATGTCTCTGGGAGCTATTTCTGCAAGGTATCTGGAGGCTTTTTGCCCTATGGAAAGGATGACTGTTTTCAGATAGCAGAGAATCAAACCTTTATACTGTCTTTTATTGGATATTGAAGTATTTGCATGAACAGAAACAGGATTTCTGCGGAGGATCCAATTGAAATGATGCAAAAGGAGCAATTAATTAAAGAACCTTTGAAATGTGATATTTTTAAAATGTCCATTCTCTAAGATAATAAAATTTTACAACAGACTCATCACAATTTCTCAGGTATGATTTTATCTTTATATAAACTTAGCAAAAAAAAGTTGGAAAATTAACCTACCACCAAACAAAGTATGACCAAAAGCAACATTTAAAAAACTGGAAATGGAAAGCTGTGTTCAACTGTATATATGCTGGGCAACTGACACTATTGTAGAAGTTTGGCAGGGGACCAGTTCTGTAGATGTCATTTATACAACATGCTGACTTGCTGGGGGTCCCATTTAGCTCTTTGAATGTTTTAAAATAAGTTGCAAAGCCAACTTGGAAATGGATAAACTTACAAATGGCACTTTAAAGATATTAAAAGTCAGAGACCCTGATTGAAGCAGGGGAGGCACAAATTAATATTTGATGCATTGTTGCCAGGTTCCCCCCCCCGGCCACCGTCAGGAGATGGGGGGGTAGGGTGGAGATTTGGGGGTGGAGCCTGGGGAGGACAGGGACCTGAGTGGAGTCCAAAGCCACAGATTCCATCCACCAAAGCATCCATTTCCCCCCCAAGGGAAACTGATATCTGTAGTCTGGAGATGAGTTGTAATTCCAGGGGACCCCCAGGTCCCGCCTGGAGGTTGGCATCCCTATCCACTGACATTATGTGAAGACAGGCCAAAACTGTACATTGAGCTGATGTTTTCACAGAGCTGCCCAATCACTACCCTAAGATCTCTTTCATGGAGAGGCCATCGCTTAATTCAGAATCTATAAACACACTTTGTCCCCAATGGGGACTCAAGGCAGCTTACATCAATCTCCTCTCCTCTATTTTATCCTTACAACAACCCTGTGAGCAGGGCTATTTTTGTAGAAAAAGCCCGGCAGGAACTCATTAGCGTAACAAGCCACACCCAAAAGCAGAAACTCGTTAGCATATTAGGCAACACCCCATGCCTTCCCTTGACTTGTCCGGGCGCTCCATGGCTGCGGGGAGCCTGGGCAAGCCAGCCCTTGGACAGGCCGGGGAAGGCATGGGGAGGCATTTAAATGCCTCCCTGATCCTTCCAGGGGCACCCCTGGCCCGCCCGCCTTGGAGTCACCAGGGGGGTTGCTCTCCAGGCCTTCCCTCTGTAGCCATGCATGCAGAGGTTTTGGCTGTATTTGGTGTGGCCAACTCTGAAGCCAGCCGGAACTCCGTTCCTGTGCGTTCCTGCCCCAAAATAGCCCTGTGTTAGCTACGCTGCCATATTGTTTATAGCTGCAGGTTCGCAGGCTTGACCTGTGTACCAGTTGATGCCACATTCCTTTCCCTGCTTCTGCCTTTGTTATCTCTGACCTTGTAGTCCTGCCATGTAGTGTCTCCCCATTAATTAACCATGAGACTAGTTTCGTTTCCCAGCCTCGATTCTAACTGTTCTGGGGTTTCCTTCCCGCCTGCGGGAGTCCAGCCGATTGGCCCACCGGTGTGTGTGGGGGGGCTGGTTTGAATGCACTATATCTCTTGATGCTTGCCATGCATTAGTTATTCCTAACAGTGAACATGTTCCTGCAACCATAGTTCTAGCAATAAAGTATAACCTTCTTGGAAGCGTGTGCTCAGTTGTTTGACTGTGGATCCTGACACTCTGCCTGTGAGGTAGGTTAGGCAGAGAGAGTGTGACTGGCACAAGGTCACCCAGCAAGCTTCCATGGCACATGTGGGTATTCAGACCCAGGTCTCCCAGGTACTAGTCCAACACTCTTAACCACAGCACCACATTGATTCTCACAGCCATATGATATGATACATATGATAAACCATGTTTTAAACCTGGAACTCTGACCTCTCTATCACACCGGCTGTCCAGTGTCCACATTTGGAATGTTGCACACAATATTGTTCACCCTGTCTCAAAAAGGATATCACAGCACTGAGAAAAGTACAGAAAACTGCAGCAAGAATTAGAAAGGAGTTGGAGTGTCTTCCCTATAAGGAAAGGCTAAAGTGTTTGGGGCCTTCTAATTTAGAGAAAAGGCAACCAACGAGAAACATGACATAGGATAATAACACTGTGCATGTGAGGAGAGAGTGGATACAGAGAGAATTTTTCCCTTCTCTCATCATACCAGGACTTAGTTCTGCCCAATAAAACTGGACAGTGAAAGGAAGTCCTATTTATTTATTTGGAGTATTTATACCTGCCTTCCCAGACAGCTTCTGAAGATGGCTCACAAAGTAAAAGCATACAATAATATCACAAAAACCTAAAAATTGTTGATGCTTAAACATGACATAAAAACAAACCGGAGGCATAACAACAGCATAAAATAGCATAACAGCATAAAACAACATTCAGCAACCAAAAATGATATGCATAAAAATCCTCAGGCTATAAAAATAGAATTTAAAAAAAAGATCAAACCCTTTGGTTGAAAGTCTATGTAAAAAGAAATACAAACAGGAGAGGCTTTGTTTTCACAGAATGTGGTGGCTTTTAAATGGAACAAAGTTCACAGGGGAAATGTCTATCAACAGCTACTAGCCATGACAGTTAAAATGGAACCTCTGCATTCCAAGAGTATGCCTTTCAATACCAGCTCTGGAACTGTTTTTCTTGCCCAGATTTTGGGTTTTCCTGAGGTATATGCTTGTTGAAAACAGCACACAGATGAATTTAGGCCAGATATGGCACTGGAAATTCTGTGAATAACTTATTAGCATAACTTATTAGCATAACTTATTTACATATGCCACACACCCCAACATCACCAGAAGTGTGTCAGAAGGCAACACCCACCGCTCAGGCTTCACTGGACTGTTTTGGATTGCTAGCTATTGGGGGGGGGGGGTGCGCAGATCTGCCCTCACAGATGGGGAGGGAGAGCTTATACCTGAGGGTGGGCCGGGGGGGGGGCTCTGTAACACCTGGCTGTTTCTTGCTCCTTGTGGCCTGACTGAGGGCTGCTGGGAGCAGGGGGCGGGGCTTGTTGCATGTGCCAGCCCCCTGGGCTCCTTACTGCTGGAGCTCCGCTCCTGTACGCTCCTGCAGGAAATGACCCCTGGATGACACCATTCAGTGCATAGGAAAATGAGGAAGCTGTTCTAAACTGATTGTGTTGTGTGTCTTATTTATGGCTTCTTAGGCATGCAGTGTAAAATAGGTCTGCATATAGGATTGTCAGAAAGATGGTGAATGTCTGTTGTGTGCATGCTTCTTTAAAGGTGATTCAGCAAAACCACATGATGATTCAGCATCATATGAGACACTAGCCACCCCCATTTCACACAATGTGATAAAAAAAGTTTCACAATCAGAGAGTTCCCAAACGGAAGGGTGAAAGGGTGGTTTCCAAAAACAAACATATTCCTGTTAGCACATCAAGATGGGCTCCATTGGTTTTTATTTCAACCCCACAATCCAATTTATAGCTGCTCAGGAAATGTGAAGGCATTGAAATGAAGCTGGCTTCTCTGCTATCGTTAAGATTGCTTTAATGAATACGAACAAGCAAAATGTCCAAGCAGTTCCGAGGGCTTAGCAGTTGCAGGTGACGTTACATGTGCTGAAATCAACATCACACATAAATCCCATGCTCACAAGCCACACATGATCACATGACACAGGGTGGGGGCCAGTGCATTTGTGCCCGTACCACGCCTACCCTCGTTTATTTCAATGATCATAAATTCATCTTCAGAGGACTTCTGATGCCTCATCATTCCTTGTACAGTAAGATCTGGCTGAGCCTCTGTGCATGACTAGTACGTGACAAGCAGAAATTCATCAGGGGTAGCTTTTCCCGTTAGTATATCTGTTAACTCAGGAAGTTTTCGCTTATCACATGGCCATTAAAAAAGGCACAAGAATCCAGCCAGGAAAAAAGTTGGCTATCCTAGTGTGATGTATGTATAAACACATATTAACAAAGGGGCAGAAGATTTATTGATCTTGGGGCCGAGCTGGTTTTCGTATTGCAACAATAAACATTTATTTTCAAACAAGGAAGCTGCTGTGTGGCTACTGAGGACTGCCAGCAATTCCATCTGGCCGGGCTTTCCCCCAGAGATCACACAGATTAGTAGGAGGCTGAAGTTGGTTCCTTATTCGCACTTCCTTATTCATTCCTTATTTGTTACTTATTTGTGTACTCATTCAGAAACACTAAGGAGAGTGAGTTGGAAAGCTCTGAACCCCAAAATAAGGTCTGGACCACCACATATCATATACCCCCACATTCACAGGACTCTCCCCTTCGAGGGGACATATGCTGTATCCTGGTCCAAAGCACAGTTCTGGTGCCAGTTGCTCCAAAGTGCGGTGCCCCCAGGACACACACACAGGCAGACACTGGGGCCAGACTGCCCCCAAAACAATATTTGGACCACCTGAAATGACACATCCCCACGCTCTGAGGACTGTGCCCTGCAAGGTGACATAAAGTGATGCCCGGTCCAAATACCGTTTCTGATGCCACGACCTTCTGTTCGCAGGGCTTCCCCGAGGCCTGTATTTCAAAGGAGATTTGAATAAGGAAGTGCCCCCTGCACCCAAAATAAGGTTTGGACCCCCACACTTCATATACCCCCATCTAGGGCTGCCAAATGCAGCCGGGGTCGGAGCCCCAATTTCCGGCGCGCCGGAATTGGGGCCCAGGGGAAACCCCACCCCCGCGTGCGCATCACCCGGAAGTGACGTCGCACGCTGGGGGCGGAGCCACGCTGTTTGAGGGGAAAACAAAGAGTTTTCCCCTCAAACGGTGTGGCCCCGCCCAGCGTATGACGTCACTTCCGGTGACGTCCTGGCGGCGCGCGCGCACGCATCCCCGAGCGGCTCCCGGACCGGCAAGAAGATCCCCCGCCGGTAGGAAATTAAAATTTGGCAACCCTACCCCCGTCTTCCTTATTCAAATCTCTTTTGAAATGTAGGCCTCGGGGAAGCCCTGCGAACAGAAGCTCGTGGCATCAGAAACGGTGTTTGGACCGGGCATCACTGTATGTCACCTTGCAGGGCACAGTCCCCAGAGCGTGGGGATGGGTCCTTTGGGCGTGGTCCAAAGATTATTTTGGGGTGCAGCCTGGCCCCAGTATCTGCTTGTGTGATTGTCCTAGGGGCACTGCAGTTTGGAGCAGCTGGCACCAGAACCGTGCTTTGGACCAGGATACAGCATATGTCCCCTCAAAGGGGAGAGTCCTGTGAATGTGGGGGTATATGATATGTGGTGGTCCACACCTTATTTTGGGGTTCAGAGCTTTCCAACTCACTCTCCCTAGTGTTTCTGACTACACGAATAAGTAACGGATAAGGAAGTGCGAATAAGGAACCAAATTCAGCCTCCTCAGATAAGTCGTCATGGTTCTTTTGCCCCAGGGCATTCTTTCAGCCGATGAAGCAACAGCTGCCAGCTTCACATGGAGGGAAGTTGGGGAAAGGCTGTGACCCGGTCACCTGCTTGAACTCATTCTCACATACATTCATATGCACACTCAAACGGCTTTTCTCCTCAAGTGATAAAAGATATGGAACTTATTTCCTGAGCCTAGCGCTTCTGATATGTTACTTTTAAGGATGGCACAAGAAAATATTAGGTGGTATTTCCTCCTAAAACTTAGTTAAAACTTCTGTTACTTTGTATATTTTAATCTTACACTTTCTTCAATATCTTTTTTAATGCCCACAGTGATTTTGGTAATATGTTAATTTATTTAAATTTAATTGCTTAATTAATTGGTTGAAAGACAAATGGCTGATAACCACAAGGTTAAACCTGGTTTCCAGGTCCTTGTTTGAATTCTTCTTCCTTATTTTCCAATCCAGCCACAAATATTAATAGTAGTAAAACAGATCTGTACCCCTAAATAAGGTGAAGTTGGGGTGTGTATGATTTGGGGTGCTCCAAAGGTTATTTTGGGGGTGCAAAGGGAATGTACTGGACCCAGTTAGTTACTCTGCAGTTGTTAGCAATGCTAACCTATGGAATTCCTGGGTACATCCCACTTTGGGGCACTTGGCCTCCAAACCAGGTTTTGGATAAGGGCCTAGTGTATGTCACTTTCCAGGGCAGAGTCTATGGATGTATGATTTGGGGTGGTCCTGAGCTAATTTTGAGGTACAACTGTCTCCATGTTAATTCTGCTGGGAGTACCCTAGTTCAGAGCACAACACTAAAACCAGGCTTTGAACTGTTGAAGAGAGTATATCTGCTGTCAGGACAGAATCCCCACCATCTGGAGGTGTATGATTTCGATTTGGGCCAAAACATTTTTACTTAGTAGAAACTGTGACCCCCACCAGTATACCCTGCATCAGAGGGCAGAATGTTACACTGACATATTACAGGCACCCTCATCCCTAAACTAGCCCATAGAATCATAGAATCATAGAATGTTAGAGTTGGAAGGGACCTTGCAGGTCATCTAGCTTTATTGCAATTTCCCCCAAAACTTCACAACAAAGTAGGTTTGGGAAAAACTTGAGAATAGCTGGAGAAACTCTGGGCTGTGGGGATATTGAAAATATCCTATTTCCCAACAGCATTGAACTCAGGGCAAATAATCTACATGGAAATGGACAAGATGGCTAACACAGTTAATCAAACAATTACATAAAAACAACAAAACCACTAAAAACATTAAAAAACCCAAACTGCCAACTCTACCACTAACCAATTTCTGAAAGCAACATCTATGTAAAACTTTTAGGAAACATCATTTGTGGTTTTGGAGTTGTGTATCATCAATATCATAGAATCCTAGAATCATAGAATGTTAGAGTTGGAAGGGATCTTGCAGGTCATCTAGTCCAACCCCCTGCACTCTGCAGGAGCATAGCCGAAAGATAGCCCTACAACATACCCGAAAAATGGTCGTCCAGCCTCCGCTTGAAAACATCCAGCAAAGGAGCATCCACCACCTCCCGAGGCAGACTGTTCCACCGTTCAACCACTCTTACAGTTAGGAAGTTTCTCCTGATATTGAACTGGTAACAACTCCCTTGTAATTTCCACCCATTAGATCTAGTCTTGCAATCCGGAGCAAGAGAGAATAGATCTGCTCCATCTTCTATATGACAGCCCTTCAAATACTTGAAGACTGCAATCATGTCCCCTCTAAGCCTTCTCTTTCCCAGGCTAAACATACCCAACTCTTTCAGCCTTTCCTCATAAGACTTGGATTCCAACCCTCTCACCATCCTGGTTGCCCTCTCCTGGACGCCCAGGGTCCCCACATTGCTCCTGAGTCTGTGGACAGTCCAAAAAGGGACAAACACATGATCATGGGAGCTTGCCTAAAACATGGACCCTGGAGGCTGCTGAAACAGAGCGTCCACATGCAATATGCCCCCCGTAAGTATAATAATTCTCAGCATTCCAGAACGTTCCAATATGGAGATCTTCTCTCTGTGAAAAGCTCCTTTTGTTTCTCTCATGTGTAAATCTCCTTTTGGCAACATTTCTGTGCCAAACACCTACATCTGTCCTTTATGCCTCCTTTCCTGGGTCATACTTCCTTTTAAATGTAAACATTTCTCTTGGAAGCAGATTTACAGTCCTCTTCCTGGGCTGTTCTCTGGGTTACCAAAAAACCATGAAGTATCAGACAATATCAGCCATCAGCCCTACACACACATTTTAAAATGATTATTTTATGCTCATATGTTTATGATAGGTTTTAATTGCATTTTATATGAAATTATATGAAACTCTATGTAAGCCACCCTGAGCCCACCTCGGCGGGGAGGACGGGGTATAAATCTAAATAAATAAATAAATAAGTTCCAGGATGTACCCATTAAGGGTGCCATCACACCTTTTTGATGTAAGTTTGGGAAACTTCTCGGTCCTTTGTTTTAGTCCTGCCCGCACTAGTAGGGTCCGTGGGGGCAGGGAGTTTAGAGATAACCTCAACTTGTTGGGAATCAGGCATTCTTCCTTCCATGCCTAGGGCAAGTCCCAGATATTTGACTTCAGTTCTGACTAGCTGCACTTTCCCCCTGCTCCCTTTGAACCCTGTCGGAAATTGTCTGCTGTTACATCATACAGTACTCCATCTCAATTAACGAGGGAATGATTATTATTACTAGCACTTTATGATTATTTGATTGTTTTAAAATGTTTTAAATGTTTTAATGTGGGTTTTATGGTACCTTGTACCGACTATGTAAGCTGCCCTGAGCCTGTTCGCGGGGAGGGAGGGATACTGTCATGTAGCCCTGTCATAGATCTGGAATATGGAGGGATACCTTCCCTCTCATTCTCAGCTCTCTCCTGCTCAGCTACTGTGTGCTATCTTATGCTTGACCTTGTAGATGTTCCAGCTGCAGTTTACAAGGCTGGGAAAGTTAACAGCTTTTTTGCGATGCCCGCTTGCTTTGCTGCGCATGTGAGATATATCCATTGGTTCATGCTTACAGGGGGAATGTTTGATTTCACTATAAGTCAGAGGCCCTAGTACTGACGGCCATTCCTGACACAAACTGTACATGTGTTCTTTAGTACTGGATCCACTAATAAACAGTTATCTTCTTATGAAGCCCTGTGTGGTGTGACCTGACTAAGGAGCCTGACAGATACAAATGGAATCAATAAATAAATTAGACTGAGGACTTTTTTGGTGATTTCATCTGTCTTTTCTTCAGTGTCTGAATGGACCAACGTAACTTTTTTAAAAATATATATTTTATTTTGATTTTTCAAACATACATCAAATAAAAACCATATAGTTTTCTTTTACATTTTTTGGAGCATCTTATCCATACATTTCTAACCATCTATCTAGTTTCTGCCATCTTTTCTTAAACACACTTTCAAACTTTCCTGCCAGTAACGTATTTATTTTGTCCATTTCTTTTATGTCCATGATTTTTATAATTAATTCTTCTCTATCTGGTAGTTTATCAGATTTCCAACATTTTGCTATTTCTATTCTAGCACTTGTGAGGATATAAAGTATCAAGCGTGCATCATTGTATTTTATACTATCCGGTAGTATGTTTAATAGATATACTTCCGGCTCTAGTGATAAGTTTACTCCTACTATTTCCCAAATCAGTTGTTTTATTTTTCCCCAAAAATTTTCCACTTTTTCGCACCTCCACCAAATATGATAGAAGGAGCCCACATTTTTTTCGCATCTCCAGCAGTTCCCTGAAATGTTCTTGTAACATTTTAGCGATTTATCCGGTGTCCAATGCCATCTGTGGAACATTTTGAAGATGTTTTCTTTGTATGATGTAGCTCTTAGCAGTTTTGTTGATTTCCTTGCAGAGTCCATTTGAATGCATATTGCTGATCTCGGAACATGGAGGCAAATTTATACCAGTGGGTTTCGTGCAATTGGGTAGAGTGAAAAGCATTAGCCAGATGAATGACACTGTAGTATTTTGCTCCTGCTACAATGGTCGTTAGGATTTCATTGTATTTTACTACAATGGGGGCAACAGCTGGATTTACAGCATTTAGTGCCCAAAAGTCTACAGTTATTCTCCAGGTGATCCCATCTGCCTTGAGAACTGGCCATAAGGGCATGTTGCAGATAGGTGTGATCACGTCCCATTTTAGAAGTCCCTCTGTGTTCTTTCCTATCCCTATCTCTGCCTCTGTGGGATATTTGTACTGTTTCTGAGGTGGGGGATCTTGTCCCTCAATGAGAATCCAAGCCTCTTTAATGGTGCCACATTCTGCCTTGTCCTTGACCTTTACCTCGGGGAATTCCTCTACCCAGGGGTTGTCAGCTATGGAGGTCAGGTATAAGGGAGCCTGTATTACTGTGCATTGGTGGATAGCACTGACTTCTTCAAGTCCACCATCAATTATATTTATTTATTTACTCGATTTATACCCTGCCCTCCCCACTGAAGAAAACTATTGGCCAAATCAATTGTGAGCTTGTGCTCATGGAAGAAAGGCATTCCCAAGATTCCCTGATCTTCGCCTCACTTTTCACCAGCTGTAATAGTCATTCTGAAAGTCCCTACTGAAAGGGGAATATTGTCCCAGACCTTGGTGCTGTGCCCCCACCACCACCACCACCAAACCTGGCAAGGGCCATGGTTTTAGCAGTGAGTGTTCCACAAGAAGCTAGCTGTGGGTGCAGTATGTTAAGGGAGGCTCCAGTGTAAATCAGGAGAGAGACAGGTTTCATGTTCCTAGGGGTCCTGATGCCCACCTTCAGCATTGGTCTTCCCCAGTTGTCAGGGTGAAGTTTGGCCACAATGCCTTCGGGAAGAGGTTGGGACCCCGGGCATCCCTAGCAGAGATCATCTCATTCTGGGTACAGCCTGTGATTGCTATAGGTCTCACTGAGAGACGTTATAGGTTGGGAGTTGCCCTGGGCTGCCCTGCTGTCCTCAGTGTCTGTGAGTGCCTTTAGCAGGACAAACAGGAGCTGTCTGTCAAATTTTTCCACGTCTGCTCCAGCGTTCTTGAGCTGCATCCAGATGTACCAATGCAAACCATGCTTGTTCGAGGAGGGCCCTGAACCAGAGTGCATTTGCCCTGTCACTGCTGGAGGCTACCCAGGTGGTGCTGGAGGATGGGGTGGGGCTTATCCCACTGCTTGTGGAGTGGGATTGGGTTGTGGTGGCTGAGAAGCACCTCGGTGCATACGGGCAGGACTGGAGCCAAGATCCTGCTATAGCAGTTACATTTGAGTTATTACCTTTGTTAATATTATGTAGTTGGGAGCCCATTTACGTGGATTGTCATACACCAGACTGTGAACCCTTGAGGGGTCCATGATATTATGTGAAATTGTCCTTTTTGTGTATATTGACCGATACAACAGACATGATTGACAAAGATCTCAAAACAAGGTCATATCTGGAATCCTTGTCTGATAATATGACGACAGATGTGCATAATTGATTCCACCGCTGCATATAGAGCCCGGAGCCCCATTACTTGTGAGATGTTCACATCATCCCTGCAACTGTTTATGCATTGATCTATACTACATGGCTCTTTTTGTGGGCAGTTCAAAGTAATGAGCCGGGTTTCATCCACAACTCTTTGTTGTATGTTTATTTTGGAATGTTGATTGTAAAATTTATTGTTATTCTTGTCAACCTGTGCCAATGGTGTTGGAAAAATTGGCAAAAATACTTAGATATTCAGAGTTTGCAATGGATCTTCGCTTCACTGGAGGCATTTCTTTTTGTGTAAAAATCTTTATTTCTAAGGGAAGGGTACACAATAAAATCTACAAAATAACAAAGACCTAAGGCTACATCTCTATAGCTTCCAGGTCAGCCTAAACAATAGCACACAAGGTAAACAGTTTAACCCTATAATGACTGGATTAGACCTTGCAACACACACATATTTCCAACAAATGGTGCAACAGACACCCTGTCACTCATAGACATACTCAATCCTGCCACAGCAAAAGCATTCCCACCAGCATCACTTCAAACGTGACTACATGCAAGTTTGTTTTTGTTCACTCAACAGCAGCTTCCAAGCACTGGTTCAGGACCAAAATGGAATGCCAGCTCCCGTATGCCCAGGCGTCGTTATACTGAGCTGGATGTTATCAGCATGTAGATGTGACATCCAGCGCCAAAGTTCTGGATAATCTCACCCAGAACTTAATGTATGTATCATTAATGTTCCTGAATAGTGGTGATAGCTCTGAGACCATGTGCCAACTTCCATATGTCAAAACTCCAGTGGTCACTCTTTGAGTCCAATCTGACAATAAGACTGAAATCACCCCAACCCTCTGGCCAGATGTTCTAAATTCCAGGAGAATGGCATAACCCCAGTAGCAAAAGCCACTGAGAGGTCCACCAAATAAACATGGAAACCACCTCTGTGACTTAACCATGCTGGAAAGCAGATTGCAAAGGGTCAAGGAAGGATACACCATGCAAGAATACCTGGAGTTGTTCTGGCACCATATGCTGCAACACTTTCCTCCAAAGAAATAGTCAGCAGGATAACTGACTTCTATTACTGGGAACAGTGACCAGAAACTACAGCAGTTTTTGAAGTGTCCTCCGCTCTTATCTTGTTCATGGATCCTTTGAATGTTGAGGGATTATCCGTCTTGCTGCACTTGGAACTGCTGCCATGCTTGTTTTCAAAGTGGAACGTTAACAACTTCAAAAATCTTTTCAACCACAGTACATATTGCTGGCTCAAGGCCATCTCCTGAGATCAAAGCTACTGTCTGATTAGTACCATCAAAACGTCTACTTACCTTTTTTTGATTTCTGAAAACTCCTAGTAGTAAAATAGCACCCACACAGGGACACCTATAGATGCGGTGATGGAAGTGGTGGTGATGAAGACAGCTTGTGCCCCAGAAGCATTGACTGAATACAGGCGCACAGACAGGGGGGGGGTTAGCAACTGTACAGAGATACAACCAACACAGAACACCATGGCAGCTTGCTGACATACTGATGGGAATGGATGAGGCCTAGTCTACAAAGGTGTTATTCACCACCAGTCCAGGCTAGCCTATCTGCAAATTAGGGGTTGATTAGAACCTGTAACAGCAATAGCTCCATGCTTTCCATTGGGGGTTCCATCCCAGGAGGTCCTATCCATGCAAAAGGAAGATCGTATATTTCACAATAGAAATAAGTCACATATTTCCAGCAAATACGTAGTCAACTAAGAGGTTGAGAGCTCCAGTTCTTAGCCTTAATTGTAAAATGTCCTTCAACACAGCAGAATCAGTCAGATTTTGCAATTTCAAAGATGTTTGTCACATGCTGGACTAATCTATGTTCATCAACCAATTGGTCACTGTTATGTACGTGGACTGCCACCAGGGGTCCGCGGTTAAAGCAGGAGCTTGGTCCCCAAACAGAAAGGGGACCTAGGATCCTAGTCCACCTAGAGTCCACCAATAGCACCCTTGGCAGGAGATTCAAAGCCCTCCAATGGGGACAGAGGTGTGCCAGGTGGAGTGTATATAGTTGGCCTTGCAGGGCTGTTTTTCCTTGTCTTGTTGTGAAGTACAATAAACGCATCTGAACGCATGTCGTAGTCCAAGTCCTCCATGTGTCGCACCCAGTACTTTTCAGTCACATTGGTATCTACCTGAGTGGTATCTGGTATAATATTTGTTACGCTAAGACATGTCCTGTCCAAATATACAAGCAGTGACAAGAAACAAGAAGTAGAAAGGCACTGTCCAAGCCCAACAACAACAAAAAAATGTTGGGACAGTAATCAGGGCAAACAGTGAAACTGAGAGGTGTTCTTCCCACACACGACCACGTGACAAAATGCGGAAGATGTGCTTCCTTAAAAGACACGGGAGTCATGTAGAACTTTTGTGCTGTACTCATTGCATTGCTAGGAATGAATGAAGATGGGGGGGCAGCGGCTGAACAAGGATTTGGTTGCAGAGTGACACAACACATTCAGCAAACTGTCTGGTGCAAGAGATTATAGGGTAGAGACTAAGGATTATTTCTCTTCTGGCCCCTCCCATGTTTTTTGTCGTCAAATCGCATCCTGTTCCCCATCTAGCTTTTTTTACTTTTCCTGACTCTGAATTTGGATAGGATTTTTTTTTTAAAAAAAAGGACCGAAAAAATACAGCAGGAAAAGCTTTTTCTATCATTGCATGCATGTACTGAAAAGATTAACTTGTTGCGTTTTTGTAGATCATGTGGAAATTAAAGCCACTCAACTTCTGCCTGGGGGGAAAAACAGTAGAAACTCCCCTCCAAAGGCTGTCTTCCAGGTCCCTCCATCAAGAGCTGTTTCTCTGCCCGAGTCACTAAAGCAGCTGCTGGGAGTGGGGGTGGCATGAGCATGGTAGATGAAAAGTACGCAGACGGAGAGTGATTTCAGCAAAGCGCACTTTATTCTATTAGGAACAAGACAGCTTTTGCTGGCTCGCAGGCAGGCTTATATTCCCCGTGAAACCGCCACCCATAACACCCCCCCACTTCCCAATAGGTTATTTACAGGGGCCGAGAGTTTCATAGGCTCACGGCCGGGACCTAGCCCCCTGATTGGTGCGGGCTAGGATCCGCATAATCTATTGTCTCTAAGAGCGAAGCTCGACGTTTGTGCTTGACCGCGCGGAGCCCTAGTTGGCCACGCGGTCTGACTGGATATATTACAGTGGAAATGCTCAGCTTCTTTCTAGCTCCTGTCATCACAGAAGGCAATACTGCCAGACTTGCCTCAGGCCACTGGTGGTGTGGTAGGAAGCAACGAGTGTAGCCTCCGTCCAGGGGTCATTTCGTAGAAAAAGAGGTGCAGGAACTCATTAGTATAACTCATTAGCATAATTTATTTGCATATGCCACACCCCGTGGCATCACTGGAAGTGTGTCAGAAGGCAACACCCACCGCTCAGGCTCCACTGGACTGTTTGGGATTGCTAGCTATTGGGGGGGGGAACGTGCAGATAGATCTGTCCAGAGGAGGGAGAGCTTGTACACCTGAATAAAACTTGGTCTTAAAGGTGCCACTGGACTGTTTTGGGCGGGGGGGGGGGGTTCTGCAACTTACCTGGCCACTTCTTGCTCTGACTGAGGGCTGCAGTGGGGAGGGGGTGCGGCTTGTTGCATGTGCCCGCCCCCTGGGCTCTTTACTGCCGGAGCGCCGCTCCTGTGTGCTCCTGCCTCCGTCCATTATTGCTTCCTGGGCCTGTACTGCCACTGCCTGGCCCAGAGCCATATCAAGGTGGTGCTCACATTTGATATACCTTCCTTGGTGCAACAAAATGCCTTCGATACATGTCTCCATTCAGTCCCAATCCCAGTATTTCAGGGCTTATAAATGACACTCTGTGTTCAGGTGGGGATGATCGTGCTCTTTTTGTAGCAGGAACTCCTTTGCATATTAGGCGACACACCCCTAATGTAGCCAATCCTCCAAGAGCTGACAGTAGCCCCTGTAAGAAGAGCTCTGTAAGCTCTTGGAGGATTGGCTACATTAGGGGTGTGTCACCTAATATGCAAAGGAGTTCCTGCTACAAAAAGAGCCCTGATTCACGATACCCTTATTTTTCCTCTTAGACGTGCCAAAATTTACTGCCTTTGCTTATTAGTGTTTTGTAATTTTTTTCCTTTCCGTTCTTTTCATGTGGACAGGGCCGGCTCACTCACTAGGCAAAGTAGGCTCTCGCCTAGAGCGCGCTGGCCCTTAGGGGTGCCAAACTGGCACCACCCCCACCCCCGCTGTCCTGGTTCAGCTGCAAACACTACTGAGTTTTAAACATGTTATGATCTTTTTGATGATACCAACACCAATTCCACCGAAGAACTTAGCCCTCTGGGCACAGAAGGGTCACTCAGCTGAGTCAAAGAAGAATCCAAGTAGGGGGGCTATTACATAAGGACACTCAAGTTGCAACTGACTTATGGCAACCCCAGCAAGGAACTGTCAAGGCAAGTGAGAAGCAGAGGTTGTTTGTGACTGCGAGTGCCTTTCTTTGCAGAGTCTTCCTTGGTGGAAGTCAGATGTGCAAAGCAGGCAAAGTTACAAAAGCAAAAGTGAGTGTTAAGAGCATGGGTGCCAGGGGAACGGGAAGTCCGGGGTACAGATCCAATTAACGGGTCCGAGTCATGGTGGGCACACGGGGGGGGGGGGTGCCAGAAGGGATCCTTGCCTAGGGTGCAATATAAGCTGGGGCCGTCCCTGCATGTGGAGCATTGCTTACTACTCCATCTATCTGTTTGTGCATTTCTTTGAGTCAGAAAAAAGTGAACATAAGCAAGGATCCCACTCTCCCCTATAAAGCCTTTCTGTTTACAGAACCTTTTCCTTCTTCTTATTTTTTCTTTTCCATACATTCGCTTTTCTTTGCGCAACTGTGCTCCTACTGCCCAGCACTGGAACACAGATTTCCCATTTGTTAATTAACAAGCAAGAGCTTTTCTCCTTTGAGCATCAAAATTAAAACTTCCCCATGCCATTTCCCTGGCCTGAAACAACCCCAAAGAGCAGCTGTGGGGGAGGGGAGGGGAGGGGCATAAGCCTTCTCTCCCTCTGCATTGAAGTGGGTGGTCCAGATGCACCTGGGAATCAATTTTCAAGCACAGAACTCCAGCCACGTGTCTGATTGAAAGTCCTTGTGGTGGGCACATGGGAGGCAAGAGGACTTTACAATCCGGGCATCATCAACTCTCTAGCTTATCTCACATGAGTTTAATCGGAATAAAAATGAGGTAAGTCACCCTGAATATCTTGGAGAAAGCTATCACATATGCTAAAATGAAGATCCATCTCATTGCCTCTGATTTTATAATACTGGACTCAATTTCTTGTCATTTGCGCACAGATAAGACAGTGGCTATGAAGCATCTTCCTGCTATTGGTGCCAGGCAAGTTAGTCCATGCCCAGGCAGCTTTGCGTCTCCAGGAATGCTGGCACAGTTTCCCAAGGTAGGATTATGTTTACTGCAAAATTGCCTGTCCACGCCACTAAAGTTATTCTGGAAGTGATGGCCAGGTCAGATTACAAAGAACACAGCTACAGATAGAAGCCAGAATCTATGCTAGGGCTGTGTTTTTGTTTGGCAGATATTTGGCAGATATGGGGCAATTCAAATTCATGCTCACTGAGCATTTGTAAGAAATCAGGAATGTTAAGGAAAGAGACTGATATTCTGCTTTGTGAATTTATATTTGCTGCTACACACACAATGGACTGTGCACACACACACATACACACACAGGCTCAGAAAGCTGTACAAGTCACCTGTTGTGATGCTACACATAAAAGGTGCCTGCATAAGCCTTACACGTGAATGAGGTTTCAATTATACAGCTACCAGCCTGGTGAAGGAAGCACACATCTCCATTACAGTCAGCAAAAACAACAGCTTGAGTAGAAGCAGCCTCCATTGCTGAATTGTTGAAAGTCACGCATACCACATCTCTGCTTTATATCTACATTGGCATTTCCTGTCAGAAGGACCTTTGATGACTTCTGGTTGATGGCGGCACGCTCACGGACTCACCTCCCGGACCTCCCGGGGGTGTCTCCGTGCTCTGGCGGACGGAGGGGGTGAGCAGGCTTGTAAACCCCCCCCAGGAGCCCGGGGAAGGGCACCTGGCCAAGGAGCTTTGAGGGGGTAGCCTCTTCTCTGGCCGAATGCCAGAGAATCGAGGCTCCCCCTTGCTCCAGTGGTCCGTCCAGCTGAGAGACCTAATGGTACAAGTGAAGCTAGCCGGATCAAGTTCAGGTGATCAGGCGTTTGAAATGATGAATGAAGAGGGGTCGGAAGACCAACTATGAACGTGAGTCAAATGAGAACTGATTTTTAAACGAAAAGACACTCCTTACCCAAAGCGGCGAAA
>NW_015165241.1:54172-58401 GCF_001447785.1 Gekko japonicus | reverse complement strand
TCTGGTGAGGACTCTTTGTCTGAGCAGGGGGCATCAGCCCCGAAAAGTTCCTACAAACTGCGGAAGAGAGAGACGAAGAAGTAAAGGCTGAAGGACTCTGAATTGTGCTTTTGAGAACTTTGGTTCTAGGGGATGATGGGGGGCACTGTTATTGGGCAATTAAATGTAACTGGGGATGGTTAAAAGGGTTAAAAGATTGACACAGTTCATAAGAAGTACAAAGATGAAAAGTCTGGATGAAGTATAAAAAGCTAGTTGGAGATCTCCTCTCTTGGGTTTTTAGTTAGTAGTGGGTTCTTTACTTTCTCCCTTATATGTAGCTTCCACCAGGCTTTTTAGTTGAGGCAGCAGGTACCCACATGCTGATTGGCCTCCCTTTCAGTGACCGCAAGGCCTGCAAGATGGAGTTCTTCCACCAGGCTTTTAGCTGGGACAGCAGTTTTCCACATGCTGATTGCCCTCCCCTCCAATGACCTCAGATCCTTATGATCACCTGGGAGCAAACTGCTTCTTGCTAAGATCTGTTGAGGTATTGGGTTTTTATACTGATGTTGTTTTTAGTTGGATTTTTAGATATACTTTAATTGTCAACTGGTTACGTTGTTATATTGTGAATTTTATGATGGAACCTGCCCTGAGGGTGGGATACAAATCGAATCAAATAAAAAAAATCATTAGTAAAGCTTAATTTGAGGAGCAGCTACCCATCAGGCAGCTGTTAAAACCACAGGTGGGAACCTCATATATGGTGTTTGATCTGTGCAGTGACCACATACACACATTAGTATATTTCATTAAGGATGGCATGGACCAGTTCTAGACTGACAAAGCATTTCCAGGGTATCTAGTTTCTCATGCTTCCGTTCTCAGATGAACCATCTTCACAGGATGTGCTTGCTTTGTGGTTTTCACCTTTCCCCCCACCACTCTAGCTCCTGTGCCTTTAAAAGCAGCCCACTATATTTAACAGCAAAGCTTTTCCTGGTATGATGTCAACTGGTATGAAAGTTTCCTCCTCTTTTCTTAAAAGACCTCAAAAAGAATACTATAGCATTGGAAAAAGTGCAGAAAAGGGCAACTCGAATGATAAAAGGGTTGGAACACTTTCCCTATGAAGAAAGGTTAAAATGCTTGGGGCTGAGGGGTGACATGATCGAGGGTTATAAGATTATGCATGGGATAGAGCAGGCTGAGAAAGAAGTACTTTTCTCCCTTTCTCACATTACAAGAACTTGTGGGCACTCCATGAAATTGCTGAGCGGTCAGGTTAGAACAGATAAAAGGAAGTACTTCTTCACCCAAAGAGTGATTAACACGTGGAATTCACTGCCACAGGAGTTGGTGGCAGCCACAAGCATGGACGGCTTCAAGACGGAATTAGATAAACATATGGAGCAGAGGTCCATCAGTGGCTATTAGCTGCAAGGAACTCTTGGTCTGGGGCAAGGGATGCTCTGTATTCTTGGTACTTGGGGGGGGGGACAGTGGGAGGGCTCCTAGTGTCCTGGCCCCACTGCTGGACCTCCTGTTGGCACCTGGTATTTTTGGCCACTGTGTGACAGAGTGTTGGACTAGATGGGCCATTGGCCTGATCCAACATTGGCTTCTCTTATGTTCTTATTAAATTAGCATATTTAAACATTTCTACAACAGATATTTTTTAAAGAAAACACATCTAAGAGACTCTGTTTTAAGGCAGCACTCTCTTTGTATACTTTGGCCCCAAATATTATGAAGTTCATTTGAGGTCTGATCTTCTGCATTTGCCTCAAATCTTAAAAGGGCATATAAATCCCACCTTCCTTCTTGTCAGGCAAATATAGCCAAGGCTGTACAGAGGGGTGAGAAAGAGAGTCATATTGTCACTTGTTGTTTTTTTTTTTGTTTTTTTTTTGCTGTTTTACAGTCATGTCTACTTCCTTCTTTTGTTTCCTTATAAAATACACGGCAGACCAAGCTGAGCTTGTGCTCAGGGTTTGCCCTCCTCTGGCTGCTCCGTGACCGTTTCCCTCAGGCACGTGTGGGCTGCTTCACTCCACCTTTCATAATCTGTGTGGTCGTCCAGTTTTGCAACTGGTCTGAAGACGAGAGCTCTTGGTAGAAAGGATTTCCAGATGGGATCACAGACATCAGGTAAGGATCCTGATTTCCTTTTGTCTCTGTGATTAATACTAACGCAGGAGTCATCTCTGATATAATCTTTTCCTTGGGCAGTGTGATTTTCTGCTTCTCGGAAAGACAATGAGTATATGTATAACCAAGCTACAGTAGATTGTTTATTAACCAGCTCAGATACCACCTTTTCTGTGACTTAACAGGCTGCTTTATGACAGGCAGAAATTTAAGTGCATCTTCCCCTGTCTCTGCATCTCCGTGCCAGGGAAATCTGTGCCTATTACACTTTTGCATGGCACCCAATTTTATGCCACTAGAGCTCCACCAGGGGGTGTGGAAGTGGCAACAATAGTTGAAGATTAGGAAAACATTTCAGGTTAATTAATCTACAGTAAATAAAATAAAATAAGTATAGCACTGTAGGATAATTGCTGTAAACTTGCACTAACAAGTGTGCTAAATGTATCATATACTACACGTTAACCACATTGGTGGTGCAAATAACATAATGCTTTAAAATACTTTGAGTAGGTTAATCTGTAGCATGTGATCTTGCGAACATTCTTGGGAGAACTGCAACTCTAATCTCCATTTGGACTGTAAATGTATTATTTGATGGATGTTTTATTCTGAATTCTTTATGAATCTCCCCAACTCAGTAACCAGAAATTACACATTTATCCATCACAAACAATTCAAAAGCAACAGTAGTTGCTGATTTATTTGTTGATTTATTTGTTCATGTATATTTATAACCTACATTTTAAATCAAAAGTTCAAGGTGTCTAACAAAAAAATCTGAAATATAAATCATGTATGTATGTAATTACAAACTTTGCATACTGTTTTTCTGCCCATCCAAGGGGGCCACCAAGGCAGCTAACAATTTAAAATATTCATGATAAAATCACTAAAATCATTAAAACCATTAAAAATCAGCCTCTTCAACACGCATCTTTAAAACAATTTCAAAAAACATAGTTAAAATGCAGACGAAGCATACAGACTGTAATTAAAATGACTTCAAATTCGTTCAAGCCGACCTATGAAAGGGGCTTCCCTGCCTTTCCCTTCTTCTGCAGAATGGCTGGCTGGCTGCTGATGGAGTCAGGAAGAAGCCAGATGTCTGTTATGCCCAGAAGGCTTGTGGAAAGGGCCATAAAGGCCCTGGAAAACTTACTCAAAGTAGAACAAAGTTTGAGTCCAGTAGCACCTTAAGACCAACAAAGTTTTATTCAAGGTACAGGCTTCCATGGGCACACACACTTCTTCGGATACACTGAAAGTAGAGTTCAAGGTTTCCAGTGCTCCAGAGACCTTCTTCAGGCAGGTCATTAAGCAAAAGAGAAAGCAAAAGAATGGGGAAGGCAGGGAATGACAGAGAGAAAGAGGAAAGCCCCAGTAAGCAGTGGGTCACTGTGTCAGCAGAGGAGTGATGCATTCTTAATTAGAATGGGCCGCATAAGTTGCAAAACAGATCTCCAGTGGCATGCAGGGTATAAGAAGAAGACACAACGGTCGTTCTCCCTCTAGAAATATAAATGCCAGCAGTAATTCAGATCTGACCCAACACTAAATGACCAGTCAGACTAAAGAAGAGTTTTAGAAATCTGAAAGCTTGGAGATGTTTTTGCTGGCCCTAACAAAGGCATTCTACTATTCTACTACTAAGGAAGAGCAATCTCTGTAGGCAGATAAGAGGTTATCCAGTATGAAACGTTGCAATACTCTTTTTGCTTGATCACCAGTCATAAGCTGTTGCTTAGATCCACCACTGAGATAAGGGGGGGGGGAATCACCGACCTTGCTTAATGCTGCATAAGATTTTGTTTGACAGGGGGGCTCTGTGCCCTTGACAACTTTGTGACCACGGACCCTGCCTCTCGTCATGGACCTTACAGGGATCGTTTTGTAGAAAAAGAGGTGCAGGAGCTCATTAGCATAACTTATTAGCATAACTTATTTGCATATGCCACACCCCCTGACATCACCAGAAGTGTGTCAGAAGGCAACACCCACCACTCAGGCTCCACTGGACTATTTTGGACTGCTAGCTATGGGGGTGGGGGACGTACAGATCTGCCCTCACAGAAGAGGGAGAGCTTGTACCTGAA
>NW_015165241.1:49145-54153 GCF_001447785.1 Gekko japonicus | reverse complement strand
CTGCTTCTTGCTCCTTGTGGCCCGCCTCCCAACTGAGGGCTGCTGGGAGCAGGGGGCGAGTCTTGTTGCATGTACCTGCCCTCTGGGCTCCTTACTGCTGGAGCTCCGCTCCTGTGCGCTCCCACAGGCAATGGCCCCTGGACCTTTGATGATGGGGAAAGTTGTACCTGTTGAATTTTTGACTGCCATGGTAAAAAGGGATTAGATACAAGAGAAACTGTGCAGAATACAATATTCAATAGAAAAGAGTGTATATATTGTGATATAATAAAGATATATCAATTCCAAATATCTTGGACAATTTCCTTATTAAATTATATTACTAGTAACCAATCAACTCTATGAACAGCAAAAGGAACAGGGGAGCACAGTGAATCTCATGACATTTTACAGAATGGTATATAATAGTACACAACATCAGGTCATTCAATGAAAATCCATATATCATACACTGAAAGTCCATATCCTTATTGCAATGAATGATCTGATGTGGATGGTTCCAAAAGAAGATTCGTCTTACGAGTGTGCTAGCTACAGTCTGTCTCATTTTGCTGTAGAGCTTTATCAAAGTAGAACCAATATCCCAATTTGACAAATGTATTCTGTGAACAAAATCAGGAAAAATATATATCAAGAATTTCCAATGTAGCATCGCTCAAACATTGAGTCTTCTTTTGGAACTGTCCACACCAGATCATTCATTGCAATAAGGATTGCTATATGTGGACTTTCAGTGTGTTGTACATATTAGCAGAGGTCATTTCGGGGGGGAACGCGGGGGAACGCAGTTCCCCTGGGTGAGGTACGGGGGGCCGGGCACATGACGAAGCCCCACCCCCTGCTTCCGGCCACCCCGCTTCCGGCCCTCATTCAGCCAGGAGGAGGCAGGAGAAGAGGGAGGGTAAGTTGCTTCCTCCCTGCCTCTCCCCACCCCTGCCTGCCTGGGGCCAGGGAGGGCCTTCGCGGGGCTTCCTTGCACTCCCGCCGGCCTTGCAGGTCCACCGCCGGGCCCCTTATGACACATTTCCGGTGATGTCAGGGGGTGTGGCATATGCTAATGAGTTATGCTAATGAGTTCCCCTAGCTCTTTTTCTACGAAATGACCCCTGCATATTAGATTCCATGTCAAAAATGAAGTCAAATGAGGAGGAAGATCTATGTTTTATTTCAATTAACAAGAAAACAGTTGGACCAAATAATCCATCCAAAATTGATTACTTTCTTCTCAGCATATTCAGGAGATATGCTCCAATTAACAGGAAAAAATGGAACCAAATAACTCATCAAAAATTGACAACTTTCTTCTTTTTCTTCTTCATCTTCTTCTTCTTGAACATATTCTGAACATATTCAGGAAATACATGATATTTTATACATGGACTGACATCATCAGGAAAACAATATTCAAAAAGCATAATTGGTTATAAAAGACAATGGTAATTTGAGTAATATGCCTCTGATTTGTCAGATGTAAAGAAACATATATCTACGTCAAATCTACGTAAAACCTAAGTGTTTACTTAACCTAACCTAAATGATAATGGGCAAGGATTCTTCATATCCCAAACAAAAGTATTTTTTACTGATACGAGACTAAAATCTTCTCTGATCCAGACATTGCAAGGTTTTGCCCTTAAGAACTACAGAATCATGAACTTTGTGCCTATTATGTTGTCTGCTAACAATATCAGACCTACAAGAGGAAAGCCTTCTATATAACAGGCCTTTCTAACATTCTAATAAAGTATTACTTAAAAGGGAAATCCATAAAACCAGGAAAAAATATGAATATGAACAATCAAGAATTAAAAAACCTATATATGAAAATCTTTATATTCCCATTCATACTGTAAGTGTATATGGATTTTCATTGAATGACCTGATATTGTGTACTATTCCATTCTGTAAAATGTCATGAGATTCAATGTTCCCTGTTCCATTTGCTGTTCATAGAGTTGATTGGTTACTAGTGATATAATTTAATAAGAAAAGTGTCCAAGATATTTGGAATTGATATATCTTTATTATATCACAATATATACATTTTTTTCTATTGAATATTGTATTCTGCTCGAGATGACACCCACCTCTGCTTTTCTTTATCCAAGTCACCAGTGATGCAACAGAGGTTTTGCGCAAATGACTGACTCCTGTGGTTAGATGACTAAAGATGGCTAAGGATGAACAAGAGGAAACTGAATTGTGACAAGAAGGAGGAATTAAAGGGGGAGACACCGGTGCAATACTCCTGCCTATATTGTGGTTTAAAGATATTTATTTTACTCTAAGCATCACATTTAGATAAAGTGCAGCTGGCTCAAAGCCTTCAGGGAGAGAATTACACTGTATTACACAGTGTACACAGAATTACAGTCTAGTTGCTGGTTGAAAAGGCTGAAGTCCTGAAGGACATTGTGCACCCACATTTGATGGGGTTCAGCTGTTGCTAATTCTGTTCTAACTACCTCTTATTGCTGGAGAAGCAAGTTAAGGTATCTGCATATTCATGATGTCGCTGCATATTCCATATTCATTTAGCCTAGAAGATGGCTCACTACCTTGACTCAGCCGGTGTAGCTATGTTGATCCATGCCCTGGTGACCTCAAGACTAGACTACTGGAATGCACTCTTCATGAGCCTGCTGTTCAAGTCAACTTGGAGTCTCCAGTTGGTACAGAATGCCACAGCTGGGTTACTGTCAGGAGCTAGGCAAACTAGAGATACTCAGGGATCAATTCGGGGAGATCGCGGGGGATCGCAGTTCCCCCGGGTGAGGTGCGGGGGCGGGGCACACAACGAAGCCCCGCCCCCTGCTTCCAGTCGGGGTAAAATGACGATTTGACGCACCCTGTAAGTGCTCAGGGTGGACAGGTGTTCCTTACAGCAGTTTGGACTGTATTTTGGTCCAACGCGGCTTCCCCCAGGCAGGGGGAATGACTGGCAGGCATCAAGACCCAAGAGAGAGTTGAGATTGGTGTGATCAAGTCTTGGAGGAGGCTTGTATTACACTTTGATCCCCTCTCCCGAAGCGGGCAAGCGCATTCAGGGGGTGTGGCCTTATGACACACTTCCGGTGATGTCAGGGTGTGTGGCATATGCTAATGAGTTATGCTAATGAGTTCCCCTAGCTCTTTTTCTATGAAACAACCCCTGGAGATACTACCACCCATTCTGCAGCCACCCCTTTGGCTACATATCAGTAACTTTATAATCTATAAAGCCCTTCATGCACTTGGACACACATATTTGCAGGGCCACTCTTCTGCTACGCTCTGTCACGAGAGCTTCACTCATCTGAGCAAAACTTTCTGAACCATGCAAATGGGTAAGGTCAGATAAAGGGGGTTAGCCAGATTCATGGACAATAGGTATTTTCTATAATTTCTATTCTGTTCTTACTCTTATTTCTTTCTTTTTTAATCTTTATCTATGAAACTAATAAAATTTCTTTATATAAAAGACAACAGGTCTGTCGATAGCTACTAGCCATGATGAGTAAAAGGAACCTTCATATACAGAAGCAGCAAATCTCTGAATATCAGTGCTAGGAGACAGCATCGGGGAAGACCTCAGCCTCTATGTCCTGTGTGTTTGGCCCTCCAGAGCCACTGGTTTGGCTACTGTGTGAAACAGGATGCTGGACTAGATGGACCCTTGGCTTGATGTAGCAGACCTCTTCTTTTGTTCTTAAGCCTGACATCTGTCCATATATGTGCACGCTCTAATGTGACTTCCAATTTGTAGAATTGCCTCCCTCAAGAGCCCATGAAGGCTCACACACTTTTATCTTTCTGCAGATTGTATAAAACAGAATTTTTCAGGAGGGCATTTTTATAAAGGCCTTTAGTATAGTGGAATGGTTCAGGAGGATGCTTCTTTATAAAAGTGACATGATTATAGTCTACTGCAGTGTTTATTGTATGTTTTATCCTGCTCTTATTACATTGTGTATACTTTTGTAATTCATTTTCTGCATTGTTTCTATGTACCTTTCCACTCAATTGTGGGTCCCCAAGGCATCAAAACATGCCTAGAATCAGGTTGGTGGCAGAACCTACTTTCATGTAAACATGCATAGGATCAAGGAGCAGTGGCATAATACCTAGTTTAGGACCAACTGAAACTAGTGAGCTGTCTTTTGAATGTCACAGAATTACTCCTCAAGCAAGATGTACATCAACAGATATATAGTCTTCAAGAGTGAATTTAGTTCAGCAAGTGACCATAGCTCCTTTATTTCAATAAGGCCCATAGCTCCTTTATTTCAATAGGGCCAAAGATCTGAAATAATTTTGATTTTAAAATCTAAGAATCAAGGCAAAGCCTACAGTTTACTACTACATGTAGAACTGTCTTTTAAGACTCTCTTGTGACCAAAACTGTTGCTTCATGCAACATATGATGTTGTAGATTCAGGAACAATGCCTTGAAAAAGGTGCTACTGTTGTCTGAGATCTTGCTAAGAAAAACATAAGCAAGATATTTAATTCTGTGTAGTACTACTATTCCCTCCCACAAGTAACTTTTTTTAGATTTAGGCAAGGGGTTTTGCTTATTTACAAATATGCACAAAATTATTTGGGTTCCTCTATTTTTTATTTATTAGATTTCTAATATAATCTTTACTAGGAATAAGGTCCATTGTGGAAATAAATACAACGAGCTCTAGAAAGAGGCTCTGGGAGAGTGCCAAGGCTTTGGGCACTCAGCGTCAATGTGCTGTGGTGACCCCAACAGGATATAATGACACAGAGTCCACCATTTTCTCCAGAGGAACTGATCTCTTGTTGTGTTCGCTGACCGCCACCGGAGGTCAGCGCACACTCCTGAGCTTCAGTCCGGTACAACAATGGGGACTAGGATTCTAGTCCCTCCACTGGGGGAACCAATGGGACCTTGGCGGGAGATTCAAACCCACCAATGGGACCCAGGGGGTGCCCCTGGATTGTGTATATAGTTGGCCTGCCGGCCGTTAGTCTTTAGTCTTTGTTGTGTACCAGTAAAGCT
>NW_015165241.1:27208-48611 GCF_001447785.1 Gekko japonicus | reverse complement strand
TGCCTCTTGGGCTAAGAACGCTCCTGGGGCTTCGAGAGGGGGTTTCTTACCCCACTTAGCATCCCATCTGTACTCATGGCATCTGGGAGAGATGAATTGCACCCTCCCCTCTTCCCACAGTATGTAGGGGTCATGCCCGTGTAACCATGGGGCCCCCAAAACGAGGGGAAATCATGCCGTCGAAGTGATCACAAAGGTCCGGGCCTCCCAGTGGTCCCCCGCCCTCATTCTCAATGGCACCGTTTCGTACTTGCACGGGTCTTTCATAGTAGACCCATCCATTTGGATGAAAATCAGGGGTTCCTTTAATTTCACCACCCCAGCTTCTAGTCCCGCGACCAAAGATGAGTTGATTAAGTGTCTCCTGCACCCCAAGTCAATGAGAGTTTTTGCTCAGAGGTAGGTTCCGAGAGCCGGGTTAATCAACGAGACAGTCATGAAAAAGAGGGAGGGGTAATTGCTCACCACATTTGGCGCCTCCGGTTGCAGGCCCTGCTGCTCTGCGCCGTCTACAGCAGGACCGAACAATTTCCCGCTGGCTCGAGGTCCTCTCCGCTTGATTCCCCTTTCAAGAGAAGCTTGTAGGGCTTTCGCAAATTTCAGGTGGATGGGCGCACTTTGGCTCCTTCGGGTTTTTCCCAGTGCCCTGGTCCTCCGCAGTCGTCCGCGAAGTGGCCCCTTTCTCCACACTTCAGGCAGAGCCCTTGCTGCATGCGCTGCTCCCACGTTGAATCCGACTGCTTGGCTGGCTTGGCTTTTGGAACCTGAGGGGCCGACCGCCCCCCAGCTGCGGCGATATCCAAATGCAGGGTTTGCAAGTGATTCTCCGGAAAGCCTCTTGCATCCAAGCCGGGAGGGAGATCGGGTGGACCAATCTTAAAACCGTCTCTCGAATCTCAGGGTTCAGCCCTACTCGGTATAACTCTGCCAACACGTTGTCCGGCCAATTTTGCACTTTGGCCGCGTGCAGTTTGAACTCAGCCGAGTACTCCCGCACCGATTGGCGCCCTTGTTTCAGCGTGCGCAAGTACGCTCTTGCTCTTGGGCCCGCATTTCGATCCTCAAAGTGGGCTCGCAACGCCCACATGAAAGCGTTCAGGTTGGTAAGCTCCGGCCCCTGGGCGTTATGCAGTCTTACATACCAAGCTGCCGCTGGGCCTCGGAATCGGGCAGCCACATCAATTCGGCTGCTGTCGTCTTGGAACAGGTGGCCCGAGCGATCCACAAACTTTTGCACTCGCACTACGGACAGCTCGTCTGGATTCCCATGAAACGTGGCTTAGATCAAGTCCTTCGGGTGAGGTACCACCTGGCCCCTTGGACTAGCCGGTCGTGGAGCTGGCACTGGGACTTTTCCCGGTCACCTGGCTGTGCTGGGGCTCCCGGAACTGGTACTGGTTGTCCCACCGGTACTACCGGGGCTGCCGGTCGCCTCTCCAGCACTTCTCCGACTGCTTGCGTTACCAGATCTGGGATGGCCATGATGACATCTTCCAGGGTCTGCTGTAGATGTACGCTCTTGCTGTTGAGCCCGCATTTCGATCCTCAAAGTGGGCTCGCAACCGCCCACATGAAAGCGGGGGCTTGGCAAACCTATATTCTCTACCTCTGGAGGTTATGGGTTCAGGATAGGATCTCTCCTTGGACCGACCTGTGGCTCTACTTCAGCCTCTCTCTCTTGCCCAAGAGAGCAGAGAAACTTCCATTCATTCCCCAGTCCAGCCGACTGTGGAGTGGCTGAATTTCTGCTGCCTCCCAGGGTCAAGAGAGAAAGTCATTCGCCAGTAATTCTGACAGGGCACAGTGGCTGAAGGGGGAGTGGGTGGGGAAGAGGAACAGACCCAGCACCCAGCCAATGGCACGCGAGTACTCTTGAGTGGTGGCTGTCAGGCCAATGGCTGAGGGAGCGCATGGAATCTTGCCACTCCAAAATGGAATTATTCTATAGAGAGATAGTTATTGACAGATATTTACAAAAATGTAACTAAATAAAGGCCATTCTAATTATGAAAGCCCTGAGGCAGGAGGAAGGATGATGTGGTCATAGGAAAAACCACTGGTATATCAAGGTCAGTATAGTCAACAGCAGCTTTCTAGGGTCTCAGGCAGAAGTCTTTTAGATCACATACTACTTGATCCTTTTTAGTGCAAATGCTAAGGATTGAACCAGGGACATCCTACATACAAAGCAGATGCTCAGTCACTGAGCTGCAGCCCCTCCCCCAAACACTGGTATGAGTGGGTTTTTTTAACCTTTATTTATTTTTTAAAATGTTTCATTCAGTACTTACATTTCCATGCATCTTTTAGACATAATAAAGGTGCAGTTTGGATGCCAGAATACCTACATATTGTTAAAAGTCCATCTATAAGAGAGTGCACACTTTTTTTTACTATGCGGATGATACGTAAGAATGTACCCAAAATGAACCATCAAAAGAATCCATCACAGATCTTGCAATAAGTTGCTAGAATCAACTCCTCCCTAGCTGAATATGCAAAAAAGATTTCACCACATGGGTAGGTGTTGCCAGACTGGTTTCTCCAGCCTGATAGTCTTTTTGAAAAAACTCTCGGTTTCTGTAAGCAGATCTAAGCAGCTAAAATAGCGTCTCACTGGAGCTGTGCAGGATCCTGAGGTGACGAGTTCATGCAGGGGGAAAACAAGGCATGGGTAAGATTGTGCTAGGATGCTGGCAATTTGTAAAGATATTTTCTGCTTTAGTCAGAGCTTCATTTTTAATATGTATCTGTAAAATATATGCTTCTCTCATCTTATGATACTTCAATGACAACTTACCTGTTTGTTCAAAGTAACTCTATGCATCCCTTCTGAAAGGACCTGGCTTCAGTTTACTGACAAGGATGTTCAATCTGAAATGATAGTAAGCCTCTTACTTTAATTAACGATACTCTGCATTAGTGTAGTGCTTCCAAGTGCTGAAAGTGCTCCATGCACACTATCTTACTGTAATCCTTACAACACCTCTGTGAAATAGATATTACAAGTGGCAATCTGCAAGGACTTGTGGGAGGCATCTCATTCGTTCTTTCCCTTTCCTGAAAGCCCTCAGAGCCTCTCCCGCTTTCCTGCTTCTTTCTCTTTCTAGGGTTGCCAACCTGGAGATCTCTTGGAATCACAGTGGATCCTCCAACTACAGAGATCAGTCACCCTTAAGGCTGTCAGCTCCAAGTTGGGAAATTCCTGGAACTTTGGGAGAGCAAGGTTTGGAGAGAGTTTGATGCCATAGAGTCCACCCTCCAAAAAAGCCATTTTCTGTGGGGGAACTGATCTCTGTCATCTGGATAACAGTTGTAATTCTGGGTGATCTCTAGCCCCCACCTGGAGGTTGGCAGCCCTAGTTCCTCTGGAGGAACTGGCTGCTTTGGAGAGTGGAGTCTGTGGCATTATACCCCACTGAGGTCCCTCCCCTCCTCAAACTCCACCCTCTCCACTTCCTCCAGGAATTCCGTAACCTGGAGTTGGCAACCATAACTCCTTCCCACCCAACAGCAAATTTACCTTTCTCTGCCCCTCTGTCTTTTGCTGTCCCTCTATGCACCCTTGAGCAGCATCTGCCTAGGAAAACTGTGACCCCCCAGTTATGTAATACCAACCACTGGGCTAGGCCCACTTGCATCCTATGGAATCCTAAAGGATTTGTGGGTGGTGCCCCACTTTCCCCTGTATCCCCCCTCCCCACATTATTTTCTCTTTCTCTCCCACAGGCAGTGTCCATATCCTCTCTCCTTTACCTGCCTAATTCTATCCATCTCAGACATTCACCAGCCTACCTTTTATTTGCCTCCCATCTTCAACAATAGTTCTTATTTATTTACTTAATTTAGACTCCACCTTTTTCCACAGTGGGGAGCAAAGCAGCTTACATTATTCTCCTCTCCTCCTTTTTATCTGCATAACAACCCTGTGAGGTAGGCTAGGCTGAAGGTATGTGACAGGCCCCAGATCACCCAGTGAGTTTCCATAGCAAGATGGGGGTTTGAACCTGGGTCTCCCAGACCCCACTCTGAAGCTGTAACTGCTACACTACACTGGCTTTCATAAGGTGGCTGCTGTTGAACGGTAGCAAGCAGCCAGGCCTAGTTGAGTCATTCAAGTTGGGTGTTATTAAGTCACCCAGAGATTGCTTCCAGGCCTAGAGTTGCCAACCTGCAGGTGGAACCTCAAAATTCCCCAGAATTACAACTGAACTCCAGATAACGGAGAACTGCCCACCACGCATAGCGTCACATCCTGGCAACAGCGGCGCAACGTGTATCGCTGTCCCCCGCGGCAGGGATCCTGTGAAGACATACGGATCCCCTGCAGCGGCTTGGCAGCCCTACCATCTAGCCTTGCTCAGTTCCCTTGTGCATAGTCAGCCAGCTGACTGAAGTTGGCTTCAAAGAGGAGTTTGCCTGGGAATTATAATCACTTTGTTTATGTGAGGTGAGATTTCAAAGATTGCCTGACTGGGTACTGCAGGTCTTGAGGTGCTACAGGTGTCCTATACCACTCTCTCTCTGAGTGCCCTTACCAAAAGCAGCTGTTTAAATGGCTGTTGGTTTATCAATGGCTTAGCCTGAGGCACCATTGCTTGTTCAGTCTCACGCCTTGCTGTGGAGCATTGTGTGGTTGCAGGGCTCCAGTGTTCTTCAGCCTGAGATGAGTCCACATTCACCCACAACACTACAGCTATCTTTGGCAGTTTATTTGTCTGTTATGGTTGCTAAGGATTATTTTAAAAGGTGGTGTGTACAAACTGACACTGGTTAGAGGAAATCCCATCTCTTCTCCACCTGCCCCCTTCCTCTCAGTCACTGTGCCCACCCATCCATTAATGACACCTCAGCTGTCCTTTTATAACTTCCCTCTGGCTTCTAGTCAGTCAGAAGAGATAAGCAATGGGAAGAAGTAGTGCCCAAGCTGGTGGGGGGTAGAAGCGCTTAGAAGCCAGAGATAATGTTTTTAAAGGACAGCAGAGCCTGCAGGTACAGAGATTAGGGTGAGAACAATCTTTCTCTTCCACTTGCAAGGCGTTGCAGTTGGGGGCTTAGATGTCCTTTTAAAACTTCTCCCTGCTACTTAGCCATTCATACTACAGGAAAAACAGCATTTGAGATGGGCAACTGGCAGCGAGGAATTCTCCCCAATCCCAGCTCCAGTTCTGCTGTTGCTTCCTCCCCTCTTCCCCCACCCATTATCTCTGTGTGTCTCTGTCTCTCTGTGTGCCTCTTTCACTCTCAGCCAGTCAGTCTTTCTCGAGCTGGCGGAGAGGGAGAAGCAGTTGGAAGAAAGTTTTACGAGGACAGTGGAGCCTGCTGCAAAAGAGGTGGGGTGAGAAGCTCAGATGTCCTTTTAAAACGTCCTCCTGCTATTTAGCCATTCATACTGCAGGAGGAATCCTCCCTAATCCCAGCTCCAGTTCTGCTTTTGTTTCCTCTCCTCTGCCCACACTCATTATCTCTCTCTGTCTCTCTAACTCTCTCTCTCTGTTATGTATTGGGATTGAATCATTCCAGATTGAATCACCCCAGTGACTGGCTGAGCTTGGAGCATAAGAACAATAGCCTGCCAGGATTCTGAAAGTAACCAATCTAGTAGTAATGTTATGTAAATAGTCTATCACTGGGAGTAGGGTGTGTTTGGGTGTGGCAATCGCATGCTATTTAACAGAGCTGAGGCTCAGGAGTCTTGAATTGACTGGGCAGTCTCGGCCACTCGGTCCGTCCCCATTCCCCACCATTTCTTCTTTTCCTTTCCTGAAGGCTCCATAGCCTCTCCCCTTTTCCAGCTTCCTTATCTCTGTATAGGGTTCCCAACCTCCAGGTAGGGCCTGGAGATCTTCTGGAATCACAACAGAGTTCCCAGCTACAGAGACCAGTTCCCCCAGTAGGGTTGCCAGCTCCAGGAGATTTGGGGGGGCGGAGCCTTGGGAGTGTGAGGTTTGGGGAGGGAAGCAATCTCAGAAAGGTATAATGCCATAGAGTCCACCCTCCAAAGCAGCCATTTTCTCCAGGGGAATTGATCTCCATCATCAGGAGATCAGTTGTAATTCCAGGTGATCTTCAGCCCCACCTGGAGGTTGGCAACCCTAGTCCCACTGGAAGAAATGGCTGTTTTGAAAAGTGGAGTCTATGGCATTATACCGCGCTGAGGTCCCTTCCCTCCTCAAACCCCACCCTCCCCATGCTCCACCTCTAAAATATCTAGGAATTTCCTAACATAGAGTTGGCAACCATATCTCCTCCCCACCTAACAGCCAATATGCCTTTATCTGCCCTTCTTTCTTAAGCTTCCATCCCACTGGCGCCATCTACCTAGGAAAAATGTGGTCCAGCTGTGTGATGTCGGCCTCTGGGCCAGGCCCACTTGCATGGTAGTCATCCGGGCCCAGCCTCCTGCTCTCACCGCCGCAATAAGATGGCTTCACCCAGAACACCCACTGGCACCTCCCCCCTTCACACAGAAGCCTGTGAGGTGAGCGAGGGAACTTGTCTGTGCACTTGGGCCCCTGCTATGTATGGCAGATGTCTATAACCAGTGGGACCTGCACAATCCTCCCCAGCCACCCACAGCACTCAAGAGCCCTGCCTCTGAGACGTGTCCTCGGAAATCCCACGGGGGGGTGGGGGGGTGGCAGAGAGGACTGGGGAGGGAGTGAGGTGGGGGGGATGTAGAGTTCTTGCTGTGTAGAGATCTGTCCACTGGGGCTAGGGAGACACTGGATGAAAACATTCCCTTTCTTTTTACAGGCTTTAAAAAAGGTATCTGCACAGGATGTTTGATCTTATAGCCATTATTGTTGTGCTCAGGTGTTGAATTTTGGTTTTGATGATACTGGAAATAGGATTGCCAATAGGAAACCTCCGCCATCTGTTTGCACTGTTTGTACTAGCACTGTATGCAATTGTTTTATTATGAATTTCATGGTATTTATTGATTTTATTGTATCTTAACTTACGTAAGCCGCCTTGAGCCAGTTTTTACCGGCAAGGCGGGGTATAAATTGGAAGTAAATAAATAAAATAAGCCTGGAGGAAAATGTCCTCTCCCTTTAATAGAAGCTTAATGTGTGGAAATCAGCAGCTGAAGCTTTTGTCAGGTTCCCTAGTCAGGTCACACCACACAAGAAGTTAACTGTTTATTAGTGGATCCAATACTAAAGAACACATGTACAGCTTGTGCCAGGAATGGCCAGCAGTATTAGGGCCTCTGACTTATAGTGAAATCAAATATTCCCCCTGTAAGCATAAGCCAATGGATATATTTCATGCGCGCGGCAAAGCAAGCAGGCATAGCAAAAAAGCCATTAACTTTCCCAGCCGTGTAAACTGCAGCTGGGACTTCTACAAGTTCCCTGTTCCAAAGCACTTCTTCCCTATACAAAAAACACAGAGGTTTGCCGTTTCTCTCAGTTTCAACCATATCACCATAAGATAGCACACAGTAGTTGAGCAGGAGAGAGCTGGGACCGAGAAGGAGGATTTGTTGTTGTTCAGTCGCACAGTCGAGTCTGACTCTTTGCGACCCCATGGACCAGCTCCCGCCAGGCCCTCCTGTCTTCCGCCATCCTCTGAAGTTCGCTCAATTTCATGTTCGTTGCATTTATGAGAAGAAGGATACCTCTCCACATTCCAGATCTATGACAGGGCTACCTGACAGCTTTCCATGGAATGGAGAGAAATAACATCACCTGATAAATAACACCCTATTAAGCTTCTATAAAGGGACTGGATATTTTTCTTTTGGCCAGCTGGCAACACTAGTTTGAAGCAATCTCATAAACCCATGTGGGTTGAAAATGTGGGATATACATTTATTAAATATATAATTGTTTTTATTATCCTAGGTGTGCCATTAAGTGAGCCTGCCTTTGTGACCTTATCATGCACATTCCTGACTGCCTCCTCTCCTTTGTCTCTTCATAGACAGTGAAACCAGAAAGAATGCTGATTATGGCACCATCAACAATTCATCAGAACCAAATCTTCTCAATAAGGTGGAAGATCAAACCTACCTTGATGAGAAAATTGTCATTCCGGATGTTGCTGGAGTAAGTCTTTGGGCAGGTGGTTAGGAATGCATTATTGGTGTCTAAATGTGCTGCTGAGCTATTCTGCATGACAGAGTATCAAATTAACCATGCAATATAAAATGGCCTGTGTATGTGTGTGTACGCATCTGAATGAAAAAACAGATTTTGTCATCAAAGTTGAAAAATTTATTGGAAGTTATGAAGCATTGGCACGAGGAGGAAGTAGGGACCGGCTCCTGTCAAAAAGTGTCAATGCTTCCCATCCCCCACAGCCGGAAGTCCCACCTTCCCCCCACTCACCCTCCCACCCTGGAAGTCCAACCCTCTACCAGTTTCCCCCCTATTGGTTGGGTAGCCATCAAATGGAAAATGGAGAAGGAGGAGGAGTTAGGGTTGTGTGGAGGGGCTGCTGGGGAAGAAGGAGGCTTGGGGAAAATGGCTGTTGTTTTTGTACAGCGGGAGGGTGGGAAAAACGTAAAAGAGGGATTTGTGTGTGTATGCTGGGGATTTGTGTGTGTATGCTTACTGCAAACTTGTATTTTTGAAACTGAGAGAAACGGCAAACCTCTGTGTTTTTTTTATAGGGAAGGAGTGCTTTGGAACAGGGAATAAAAATGGTGTGTTTGCAAACAGTGTTTAGTGCAGAAACAACGGTGTGAGAAGCCCCCCTCCCCAAATCACCTGTTTCCCCTTTACCACTTTCCCCCTTTTCCTGGGAAACCCCCCCCCCAGGTTTTCCCATTGCAAGCCCCCAGAGCAACGCAACCAGAGCTTGCAAGTGTGCTCCTTCCCCCACTGGGGAATCCCCACCTCTCAGTTTGGTGTCGTGGTTAAGTGTGCAGACTCCAATCTGGGAGAACCTGGTTTGATTCCCCACTCCTCCACTTGCAGCTGCTGGATGACCCTGAGCAAGCTACAGTTCTGTTAGAGCTCTTCTTGAAAGAGCAGTTTCTCTCAGAGCTCTCTCAGCCCCACCTACCTCACAGGGTGTCTGTTGTAGGGAGGGGAAGGGAAAGGAGTTTGTAAGCCGTTCTGAGACTCCGAGTGAAGGGTGGGGTATAAATCCAATCTCCTCCTCCACTTCCTCTTCTTCTTCTCCTCCTCCTCAAAAGGCAGGGTTTCCCACCATGTGAATTTCAATCCCCTTTAAAACCCACCAGCAAAGCTAGGTTTGTAACAGAAAGAGCAAATTTAAGCATTCATCACACAATCAGCTTTTTATAACAACAACGTTAAGCAGTTACATGCAAGCTCCTTCAGCAAAGAGGCATTTAAACACTTACCAGGAGAATTGAAAATCCACCCACACCCCAAACCAGGGTTTTTAGCCTCTGTTTTTAGCCTCAATTTTAAGCCAAGCAGCATGCAGGCAGAGAATCCACCCTCTCCCCACCCTCGATTGTAATCCTTAAAAGCATGCAAAAACAAAGAAAATCCTTCTGGGCAAAAATGTCTTTAAAAGCAAAACGTTTTTACAAAAGGCTGTGTATTGACGGGAGGTCAGCAACCGTCTGAATGCCGAATAGAGAAAGCAGCCCCGCCTTGGGTGCAGGGAGGGAAGCAGGGTGAACTTCACCCAATCCACAGCCATCTCTGAACGTGCTGGGAGGAGGAAAGGAGGGGAGGGTGGAGTTTTTCTTCCACTGAACTTCTGAGCCACAAGTCTGAAATCCTTTTTTTCCCCTCCAAAGCAACCTGACATTTTTGCTGTGTCACACAGAGGCTGACTGTCAAACAGTATACCAACCCCCCCCCTCTGGTTCTTTTGGTGTGTCACACAGCAGCCAGCTGTGACAGGCTGAAGCTTTTTATCAGGAGCCGCAAGAGTTCTCCTCCCATCCCCCCAGCAGCTTCTCTGTCTGCGGAAGAATCCCTTCTTCCCCGTTTGCAGGCTATGTATGAAATAAAAGGCAATACAATTTCAGTGAAGTTAGTTCTTGCAAATGAGCCAGGTCTGCCAGATCCCCTTTCATCATAAGAAGATAAGAACATAAGAGAAGCCAATGTTGAGTCAGGCCATCCAGTCCAACACTCTGTCACACAGTGGCCAAAAATACCAGGTGCCATCAGGAGGTCTACCAGTGGGGCCAGGACACTAGAAGCCCTCCCCCCCTCAAGTACTAAGAATACAGTGCATCACTTGCCCTAGAATCCCTATCTATACCTTGTGGCTAATAAACATATGGAGCAGAGGTCCATCAGTGACTATTAGCCACAAGGTATAGATAGGGACTCTGGGGCAAGTTGATGCACTGTATTCTTGGTATTATCAGCAAGCTGCCATAAGGTGGCGTGTTCTTTTCTTCATGTTACAGTGTAGTCTGTTCACACACACCCCCTGTATCCTCCCGTGTAGGTGTTTACTTTCTTTTGCTTGCTACAACTGTGGAACTGCTCAAGGTCAACCAGCTGGAGGTGGGATGGAGTTATGGCGTTGCTTTGCTTATTATGTATCTCCTGCCTGAGAACTGAACTTGTGTTTATGTTGTAGAACCGTTGTGTTCCCAAGGAATTGGGCTCTAGTTTTATCTGCATTCCCGCCAGCGGGAATTGGACTCATTGGTTCTAACCTGGTTCAAGTTCCTTTATTATGTTTCCCTTTGGGGTCTGTAGTCATTCCTAACAATTCTTGTGTTCCTGATCTAACCATCGCTTTATAATAAATTTAACTTTGTTCTTCAAACGTGTGGATTTATTTCGAATGCATCGGACAGGTATCTAATTCCCTTTTGAAGCCGTCCATGCTTGTAGCTGCCACCACCTCCTGTGGCAGTGAATTCCATGTGTTAATCGCTCTTTGAGTGAAGTACTTCCTTTTATCCGTTCTAACCCGACTGCTCAGCAATTTCATGGACTGCCCACGAGTTCTTGTATTGTGAGAAAGGGAGAAAAGTACCTCTTTCTCTACCTGCTCTATTCCATGCATTATCTTATAAACCTCGATCATGTCACCCCTCAGTCGTCATTTCTCCAAGCGAAAGAGCCCTAAGCGCTTTAACCTTTCCTCATAGGGAAAGTGTTCCAACACTTCTATCATTCGAGTTGTCCTTTTCTGCACTTTTCCCAAAGCTATAATATCCTTTTTAAGGTGTGGCGACCAGAACTGCACACAGTATTCCAAATGAGGTCGCACCATTGATTTATATAGGGGCATTATGATATTGGCTGATTTGTTTTCAATACCCTTCCTAATAATCCCCAGCATAATATTGGCCTTTTTTATTGCAGTCACACACTGTCTCGACATTTTCAGTGAGTTATCTACTACAACTCCAAGATCTCTCTCTTGGTCAGTCTCTGCCAGTTCGCACCCCAGGGCTAGCACACCCACTAGGCAAACTAGACTTTCGCCTAGAGCGGGGCCATCATGGGGATGCCGAACTGTGCCGCCCTACCCTGCGCCAAAAGCCCCCTGCCCCCACCAAAAGCCCTGTGTCATGGATTTGCGCTGTGTGCCCTAGCCATAGCTGCCCCCAGCCACCGCTGCCTCCTTCTCTCCCCCAACTGTCCTCCCTCCTTCCGGCTGGGCTGCGTTGGAGCAGCTCCTTCCACCCGGGTCGTGTCAGAGGAGCTGAAGGATGGCCGCAGGAGAGGGCAGTAAGACCGGACTGCACCGGCCACCGTCCGCCCCCAACTGTGGCCGCTCTCAAGTGCGGGGCTGATCCGAAGTCCCTGGCCTGCCTCCGGCTTGCCAGCCCCCTGCCTCTCCAGGGACCCCTACGCGCATGCCCCCCTGGCCGCCCTCCTTCACTGGGCCCCATGGCTCCTGGGAGCACCGCTCCTGCTGTGACTCCTGCTGCAGCCCCCACAGCTAGGCAGGTGCAAAGGCGGTGGTGGTGGAGGAGGAGGAGGCATCCATGTGCCAGGGGCCTCCTGCCTCCACGGTGCTCACCCAGTGCTGCTCTGCCTGAGAGGGCGGGTTCGGCTTTTTGGAGTAAGCGGTGGGAAAAATGACATTGGGACACTGGCGGCGAGGCACCAGGGAGCCTAACAGGGGAGTGTAGGCAGACAGATCCACAGTTTATGGAGGAGGCCTGGTGCTGCACCCACCGCCACGGCCATGGGCAGAGAGAGGCCTGCTGCCCCTCCGTGCCAGTCGGTGGGTGGGCGAGCAGGGCGCAAGTGGCCCTTGTGTTTCCCTTGCACTCTTCTTCTCCCCCCCCCCGGTATCTAAATGGCCACTGGAAACAGGGCTGCTGCATGTCTCTGGATATAGGCATGCTTTTTAAAAAGTCCTAAGCTGGCTGGAGCAAAAGTCCTAAGCTAGCTGGCAGCGGAGACCAGCTTCCAGGTGTGCTCCTCCGGGGACTCTGTGCTGCTTTGGCCTCCAGCAGGCCCCCTGGAACCTCAAGGTTTCAGAATAAAACTCTGACACATTTTATAGCAACCATAATGACTCTGTCATTATACCCTGCTGAGGTCGCCACAGCAAATTGACACTGTTTGCCCAAAGCCAGAGCACTCTCCCAGAGCCTCTTTCTAGATTCCGTTGTATTTATTTCCACAACGGGCCTTATTCTTAGTCATTTATAAAGCTGGTGTGTGTGCTGCTTTGGGACATGGATGGGGTGTGGTGCTTTGGACACATGTGGGGAAAAGATGAAGGGGGATCTAGCAGACTTGGATCACTCAAAAAACTAATTTCACCCAAATTGAATTGCCTTTTATTTCATACATAGCCTGCAGAAGGGGAGGAAGGGGGGGGGAGGTGTGATGTTTCCGCAGACAGAGAAGCTGCTGGGGGGGGGGGACTCTTGTGGGTGAATGAGGCTCCTGATAAAAAACTTCAGCCTGTCATAGCTGTTTGACAGTTGGAGGATGATTTGTGGATTAGTTAACCAAGGGATTGAAACTTCCCACCTCAAACAGAGACTAATGCATGGTCTCTGAACCTTTACCCCATCTCCCTGTAGCGGCACAGACCTGCTTTCTCTATTGGGAATTCAGTATGCTGCCCACTCTCACAGATACACATCTGCCTGTAACTTTTTGCTTTTAAAGGCATTTTTTGCTCAGAAGGATTTTCTCTGTTTTTTGCTCCCTGTATTTCTTTTTTTAAGAGGATAGAATCTCCAGTTGGAATGGGACCAGCTGCTTTTGGGGTGTGTGGGGGCCTGTTCCCTCTAAGCTGTGGAGGCTTGTGAGCAAAAATTCTACTTTGTGAGCTACTGGCATAAAACCTGTGAGCGGGCGATTTGGCTACTGCATAAATTAGTTTGCTCTGGACCCCTCCTTCCTGAGCGGAGACAAAAATGTGTGAGCCGGAGGCTGAAAAACGGTGAGCTAGCTCACACTAACTCAGCTTAGAGGGAACACTGGTGGGGGGTGGATCCTCTGTCTGCCTGCTGCATGGCTTAAAATGGAGGCCCAGGCTGGGGTGTGGGTGGATTTCCCCCTTTCCTGGTAAGTGTTTCAATGCCCCTATGCTGAATCCTTAACCTTTAGAAGGAATTTGCATGTAACTGCTTAAACTGTGTTTTTGTAAAAATCTGATTGTTTTTGGATGCATACATTTGCTCTCTCTGCTGCAAACCTTGCTCTGCTGGTGGGTTTTAAATGGGATTGAAACTCACATGGTGGAAAACCCTGCCTTTTGGGGGTGGGGTGGGGATTCCCTGGTGGGGGAAGAGAAGCACGTGCAAGCCCCAGCGGCTTTGCTGGGGGGGGGGGCGTGCAAGGGGAGGGGGACTGTCTGGCTAGGGTGGGATGGGGTCTCTGGGATCCATCTACCTGGGGGAGAGGGGCTTACACAATTGTTTCTGCACTAAATACCATTTGCACAAGCACCCCTTCCCCTGTACCAAAAACACAGAGGCTTGCCGTTTCTCTCAGTTTCAAAAATACAAGTTTGCAGTAATCATACACACACAACTCCCCCAGCCATTTCTCTTTTAGTCTCCCCCACCTGCCTGCTGTATAAAACAACGGTAGCCCTTTCCCCCAGCATCCTTCTTCCCTAACTCCTTCTCTGTTTTCTATTGGATGGCTGCCCAGCCAACAGGGGGAAAGCTGGAGGAGGGCGGGATTTCTGGGGGGGCTGGGAAGGTAGGGCTTACAGCTGTGTGGGATAGGAAACCCTCTGCCATTTCTGATTTTGACAGGAGCCGTTCCCTACTTCCTCCTAGTACCTCCAAGGCCTTTCCAGAGGACTAAATCTGGAGAGGACTCTTGTACCTTTAGAAGTTTTATTACTGCTGCACAGTGGTACCAAAGACTAAGTCAAATCGCTGGTGCCATTTCTCCCTTGCTGCAAATCCAAAAGGTATTTATGCCATGTTTAATCTGTCTTTCTTCTATCTAGACCTGGCAATATTAGAATTAGTCCCCCATACACACACACCTTTTTTCCCCTTCAAAAGTGGCTACACCAGCAAGGCTTTGCGTGCCATTTTTGTTGATCTGTTCTTTTAATGTTTAAGGTCTAGTATTGAGTCCTCTAAAACTGGTACATGCTTGCCTTCAAACTCCAGCACATATTGTCTTCCCTAATTTTAAAAAAGAAGTAAAATGTCCAGCCTCCTACAGCAAGCCTTCTTCTCTTCCACTGCATAGTTATAAAGGACTTCTCATACTGAATGCACATTAGTATGGGTTGATATTACTAAAGGGAAACTGCAGCTGGTTTTATCATCTTTCCCAGCACAAAAGTAAGGCCTGGTTTTAAATGTGAAACTGGCAAGGCGAAAGAGCTTCCCCCTGAGAGACTTTGCACAGGCCTGAGCTCCACTTTAAATTGTGCTGCAACCTGTGCAAAGCAGCTCTGCATACTGAGTTAGTACATCAGCATAATACCTACAAAGGCTACGGATCTCTGGTACACAAACTATGTGCAGGTAGCTGCTTTATGTGGGTTGCAGCACATTTCAAATGAGACGTGGAGCCAGTTTGGTGTAATGGTTAAGTGCGCTGACTCTAATCTGGGAGAACCGGGTTTGATTCCCCACTCCTCCACTTGCACCTGGCTGGATGACCTTGGGCAAGCTGAAGTTCTGATAAGAGCTTTTCTTGAAAAAAGAGCAGTTTCTGTCAGAGCTCTCTCAGCCCCACCTACCTCACAGGGTATCTGTTGTGGGGAGGGGAAGGGAATGGAGTTTGTAAGCCGCTCTGAGACACCTTTGGGTAGTGAAGGGTGGGGTATAAATCCAATCTCCTCCTCCTTCTCCTCCTCCTCCTTCTTCGAAAGCTTTGCCTCGCTGGTGTCACACTTACTTAAAATCTGTGCTAAATGACATGAGAAGAAGGAAGTGACTAGCATTAAGAGTCTTGTGACAGTATTATTACTTAAACATGTCTTTCTGTGAGCAAGCTTACTCAAAAATAAAAGCAAACTTCCATAGGATAGGGAAACTGTTTTGCCTCATCAGGTTTTTAATAGATCATGGGTCAATAGCATTGGAGGAAGGAACCAATTTTGCAGCCAATGAGAGTACCATAACTTTCTGAGATTTTATCAGCCAGTGGCTATGAATGTTTACTCTAAAGTAAATGAAGCCTACTCACACAGAGGCATGCAGAGGTTTGCAGCTTAATCCTATGAGGAGTTAAATGGCCAAACAAATTGAGGGGCTTAATGACAACCAGCCCTGCGTTTGTTTGCAGCCTCAAGCTTCTCAAATGTTAAAGGTAAATGTTTCCTTTGCTCGAAAGCCAGTCAAATCTGACTCTAGGGTTACAGTGCTGATCTCCGTTTCCAAGCCAAAGAGCCAGCGCTGTCCAGAGACATTTCCGTGGTCATGTGGCCGGCATGACTAAACACCAAGCCGCACGGAACGCTGTGACCTTCCCACCGAAGTGGTACCTATTTATCTACTGGCAATTTCTTGCTTTCAAATTGCTAGGTTGGCAGGAGTTACTGGGAGACAAATACTCTAAGAAGATGAACAGTGTCACAGAAGTGCTTTCCCATTTACAGTAACTGAAAGGAAAGTGCTGAGCATACTTTACACTAAAAAACCCCACAAGATTACTTTCAGAATAAGTCATGCAGATTTTATATATTTGCACAATGGCATGTACCCAAGGATTTTGCAGAATGGGACTTTCCCGCATCCTTTCCCACTGCAGTCCACTGGACCTCCTGAAATATATTTCTGGAGGTCAGTGGACCTTCAGGAATAGTATGGGGGGGGAGGGGAGGGCAGGGATCCGCAGTAAGAGAGCAGGATTGTCAGAAATCACGGTTCCTCTTCTAAAGGCCTGCGTGGTGTTAATCTTCAGAACCTCGTGGCTGGATGTCTGAATGGATGTGTATATTTTTTCCTGACAGTGGTTGCTGGGCTTGGGGAGGATTTAGAATATTTGGAAAAGAAAGCGGTAATGAAAGGCAAAGAAGGAGAGGTGGTATGAAGGTGAGATGGAAGAACCATCTGGAAGGCAAAGGGAGTCATGCATGTAGCAGACGCCACACCCTGAAACCTGGAAGCCCAAAGAATGAATGCCTTACCCCCATATTGCGCCATATTAATGATATTTTTATCTGAGTTTTCCACCAAGGAGCTCAGGTTACTGTACACAGTTATCGGTCCTTCATTTCAAATTCATGACAACCCTGTGAGGTAGGGTAGCCTAGAAAAAAGACTGACTGGCCCAAAGTCACCCAATGAGTTTTAATCAGCACACACACACCCCCCATTTCTTGTCCAATACCACTCTGGGTCTACCGTAACCTTCCAAGTGATATTTATAGGCTGCGGTCACACGGAGCATTAGCCACGCTACAGAGATGGAAGATAGGCGGATTTTCTGGGTGTGATCACACCGCCACATCTGGGAAGTGTCCCGCTCCTGTGGCGAACCCGAGGCTTCCCGCCGAAGATGCGGGGTAAAAAACTAGTACCTCTGAGGTACTAGTTTCCGGAAACCGCAGGGCAAGGCGGGCGCCTGATCGCGTTTCCGGTGGTAGGTCGTGGCATCCGGCGCCCACCCATGTCCTGTCGCTAAAAGGTTTTTTTTCCCCAAGTCTCCATGGGATGCGCACAAGCACCCAACGGCGCATGCACACACTTCGTTTAAAAACAAACAACACAGCCCCCTCCTCTTTTACGTACCCCCCCCACTCCTGGCTCGGCCTGCTCGAGAGGAACTCTCTGCACTGGGAGGTAGAGGGGGAGGTGCAGGGGGGCGTGGCGGGAGGCCGGCCCGGCTGAAGCTCCTCCTGGAGGGGACCGGACGGAGGACATGTTGCATTCCTCTGCAGCCCTGGAAGGGGTTAAAAACCCGGAGCCTTTTGCTAGGGAGGCCGCTTCTTTGCCGTGCTGCAGGATTGTCCTGTGATTGGCACCTCCCCCCAACCACGGGACCTCGACAGGACGTCTGATCGTGCAGCCGCGCGTTATTTTGCTCTGGGGCAAACAGCCACGCTTCCCCCCCACATTCTCCTGCCCGTGTGACCGGGGCCACTATGTATTAGAAATAACTGAATTGCATTATTTATTTTTTTCAACTGTGAGCAGGTGGGGAATTTTCTCACCTGTGCTCTTTGGAAAGTAAAAACAAGTAGGTGAACACTCTGGCTGTCGGTCAGATGTCTGAGAAACAGCCACCTGAGGGCATCACCAAACACGAATCCAGCCCCAATGCAAGATCCTGAAGGAGCTATCCAACAGGGAACCAAGGTTGAGATGACCTTCTATTCTCCTCACCCCTTTTCCCTGTCTTTACAATAATTTTTTTCTTCTCCAGCATGGTTTCAGTTTTAGGAAGCTCTGGGCTTTCACCGGGCCCGGGTTCCTCATGAGTATTGCCTATCTGGATCCAGGAAATATTGAGTCAGACCTACAATGTGGAGCTGTTGCTGGCTTTCAGGTGAGCACAGCCTGCACAACACAGGGTGATTGTGTGTCAGCAGGCAGGAATAGCTCTTTCTTTCTTATTCTTGCAAGAATTTCTAAGATCAGCACTTACTAGGGTTGGTTCCCTCTGGCATGCTGGAGACTTATGGCGTTATTGTAATGTTTGCTTGCTTTACAAAAGACACAAGAAGCAAAGAAAGATTGGTAGAGGGCAGCAGATCACATCATCAGCGTCATCCCCAGAAAGAGATCCTGCACTCAAACTCCAGCCAATTCACAGCTGCCCATTCACTTCTACACCCTTAATGTAACCAATCCTCCAAGAGCTTACAGTAGCCCCTGTAAGAAGGGCTCTGTAAGCTCTTGGAGGATTGGCTACATTAGGGGTGTGTTGCCTAATATGCAGAGGAGTTCCTGCTACAAGAAGAGCCCTGGAGCCTGTACCTCTGCTTAAGGATGGCACTGGACTTCTCTGCCTGTCTCTGCCGAAGTCAGAGCTGCTGTTTCTTTATACACCTGTCTTCTCTCCTCCATTGGGAGAGGTCCCCCCTTCTCCAGGTTCCGAAGGGCACTTGAAAAAGCCCTCAGTGGATCATTTCCTAACCATTAGGGGCACAGTCCTGGCCCCACTGGTGACCTCCTGATTGCACCCGGTATTGTTGGCCACTGTGTGACACAGAGTGTTGGACTGGATGGGCCATTGGCCTGATCCAACATCGGCTTCTCTTATGTTCTTAACATGCTTTTACTGGAGGCCCTCGCTCCCAGCAGGTACGACACCAATAAGGGGCCACCAGGTGCAGGCCAAGTCCATAATGACAGACCCATTCCCAGTGTTCAGGCATCAGATTCACAACAATGTACAGAGTGAGCTGGGGCCATCAAAAGCAATAGCCTGGTTCATCTCCAGCTACGATGAAGCCAAAAGCTTTGGGGTTTGGCTTGTGCTCTGCTGCCTGGCATGAAGCCCCAGACGACCTTCCTGAGTGACTGTGTACTCTTGCTCTCCCCGCAGCTGCTCTGGGTGCTTCTTTGGGCCACGATCCTGGGATTGCTCTGCCAAAGACTAGCCATCCGGCTTGGGGTAGTCACAGGCAAGGACTTGGGAGAGATATGCCATTTTTACTATCCCAAGGTGAGTAAGCATAGCCCATCTGGCTGTCAATTACCGTTAGGAGATATTATCCGAATTGGCTGCTGCTTATTATGTTCTTAGGAACAGGAATAACTATGACCAATTCAGTAGCTGCCAAACTACTATGGTTGTAGATAATTGTAAGCTACCTGGTACCTGTCTCTGGCTTTACCTTCATCTAGTCTAATGTTAATCTCATAACAACTGTAATATCATGTGGGGATTAGTTATAGCAGTTGACATGTTCCATTATGTGGCACTGTGTGTGTAAGAAACGTGGTGAAATTCGTGTGAATCCTTCTTAATATCCTGGAGCCCCATAACTATTGTGTGGAACGTAACTGAACTGAGGGGAATGTGCTGCTCAAAATTAGGATCAAACAGCAGTCTCAAGGCATTGCAAACAGTATGGGTTTGTTTGCTGCAGGTGCCGCGTGTTCTTCTCTGGATCATGATAGAAATTGCCATCATTGGATCTGATATGCAGGAGGTGATCGGGACAGCAATTGCCTTCAATCTTCTGTCCTCTGGACGGTAATGATTTCCATTCTTCTGTAGGACATGCATGGGAGAGAAAAGATGTATGTATCTCAGAGTCACTGCTTGACTGCTGTATCACCAAACCCATGTTGCACTTGTGTAGATGGTAAGATTTTTTTTTACACGATGAAGTAATGGCTGATATTGGGGTGACACAGGACGAACACAATCTTTGCCTTTTCTCTCCTTTCTTCAAGAGTCAGGAATAGTTTATAGTGAGAAATCCGCTCAGCAGTTGGTCCAGTTAAGGGAGTAAAGGGGTCTATAGGCCTGCCTCATATGCCCTGGACTGATTCTTTTCTTTCCAGTCATGTCAGTCAGGGTGGTCAGTGCCAAAAGGGACACAGTAAAGTTTTGCTCCCTTAAATTTAAAAACCTACCGTGAGCCTATTTTCCTCTAAACTTAGTCTCTAGTAGACTGAGCTCTATGGTTTCTGGCCTTTTTTCTGGCTGAGCTCCATGATTTTGAACTGCTGGTCAGCTGCTGAATTTCTGCCTGTCACGTGTTAATAGGAAAAGGTGCCCCGTCAGAAAAATGGTATCAATCAAGCCGGTGGCAGAAAAGGCCAGAGCCTGGAGATGGACAAAACATGCAACCTTCTTTTTTGACCAGGATATTTGTTTATGGTTTACTTTTTACATTATTAGCTTAGTAATGTCTGTGATTTCCTGTTTGCAGTATTCCCTTGTGGGGTGGAGTCTTGATCACCATTGTAGACACTTTCTTCTTCCTGTTCTTGGATAAATATGGTATGTATTTCAGAAGGAAATCAATGACTATGCATGACCAACAGGCAACGAAGGGTCCAAAGGTTGTGGTACAAAGTGATTTCTCATGGAATCCTCTCACATTTATTGCACAGTAATGAGAACTCAAGTTAAAAATGAATAAAATGTGAAGTTCCCCTGATTCCCTCTTGCAACGAGAGAGCATAATTCTGTCTTGTCTTTCCCCAGGTCTTAGGAAACTGGAAGCCTTTTTTGGTCTCCTCATAACCATCATGGCTGTGACGTTTGGCTATGAGGTAAGAAAAACATGTCTTCAGTGGTGTCTCTTCAGATGCGTTCAATTCAAAAGGTCCACAGGAAAGCAGCATCCTTCCCTCAGTTATTCAGCGATATTCTGATATTGTCTTTGTATAGAGATGTTCTAAATAGCTATTAGCCATGATAGGCCTATCACTCACAAATTTGGTTAATATTTATATAACGTCACCTAGGAGAGTGGCCATTGCTACATCTTGTGGCAGAGAAATCCGTGAGCTCATGATGCACCCAAATAGCAAATACTTGAAAGGTTTTCCACATGTAGTCAGATATCAAAGCGGTGCTCAAACAATGGAGGCAATTTGCCATGGACTGAGAAGTCCTTGTCTTAGGTATAGTTTTGCCACCTAAGTCACATGCCAGTTGTACCATGCCATCGATTGCATACAATCTCCCATCTTTCTGGCACATCTGGAACAGCCATGCTGCCATCTCAGCTCCACTGGCATGTCCAGTACAGTCGCACTGCTCCCTTGTAAATTCTGTAGTGCTCTACTATTCTTCCCATTGTATTTTCTCATTCACATTTTCTGTGGCCTCCAGTTCCCTTATAACCTCATATATATTTCCCACAACCTGCCTGCACTTGATTTCCCCTGAAGTTACCACCAGTGCTCACGTTCTCACATTATAGTCCTCAGCCTGTAGTTGTGGCCATTCCCATTTTGTCAGTGGCTACCATTTTGAAGGCACAAGAACTGCTGAGGGAAATCTAACACAGTTACATGGGATGGGTAGGTGTGTTGCTCCATCTCTGTTCTGCAAGCCCGTCTGTCAAGCAGTTCTCCATCTTTGTTTTGCCTGCAGTATGTGGTAGTGGATCCCAGCCAGAAAGAGGTGGTGAAGGGGAT
>NW_015165241.1:25920-27190 GCF_001447785.1 Gekko japonicus | reverse complement strand
TGTGGGTATTGTCGGAGCCATCATCATGCCCCATAACATCTACCTGCACTCCTCTCTTGTCAAGGTCAGTGGCTGGCACCAAGAAACCCCCCAGATCAGCTCCCCTTGTTTCCAGGTCTTAGAGGTTACCCTCTGTGACTTCAAACCTGTCTTCCTAATTACAAGAGAAGCTATGGCACAGCAGGATTACATGCTTGCAAGGCAAGGGAGGGCTTCATAGAAGGAAGGGAAAATATATCCATACTGTCAGGATGGAGAGAGAGGAGCTAGTTTTCCCATGAAGCCGGCTACTCATGAATATTACAGTATAGCGTCTGACCTCTTATGGACTCTACTAGAAATTCATATTCTGTACTGGAAAATGCTTTGTAATTTCTGGAGAGGTAGACAGGAATAGTTTCTGCCTGTCTGCAGTCCTCCTCCTTCTTACGGTGACTGTTTGAAAGACGCTTAAGGAGTTTTTCCATGTGAACCTTTTATTGTGCGATTAATACATGTTTGTTGTACGCCAGCCTCTTGTCTTCTATTCAGGTAGGATATTGGGCTTTATCCACACCTTTCTGAATATTGTGGACTGTTATGCTAAAGCAGTCATTTGCACTGGGATTTCCCTGCCTGCGCAAAACAGTCCAAGAGGTGAATGATTGCTATGGCACAACAAGAGCACCATCTCCAGCAATATGAGGATACAGCATTAGCTGCTGCAAAGATATTGTGTTTTACATGCATTCCAGGCCAAACCAGGTGTCCCTATAAACCAAATTACACCGAAGACAGACCATCAAGCATTATATAGCTCTCTACTGAACACTGTATCAGGTGTCATACAGAAGACATATGAAGAGTCTCCAGATTTTTAAATTGTACGTGCAGGCACAGGGAGTCTCTGAATTGGAATCAGGCTGTCCACTCAAAGACTCTCCCCAAGGGTTTTTTCTCTCTGCAGAGTAAAAGATGCTCATCAAAGACTGAAGCTTTCCTTCAATGGAAGTGGCTCTTTTGCTGGAAGAACTAATTCCACCAGAGGAAGGAATCTTAGGCTGGGGAAAAGCTTCAGACTTTGTTAAGCCAATATCTTTCCCCCTAGATAGTAGAAAGCAAAGGGAAGGGGGAAAATTTAAGTGGAAAAATTGCCTATGGAACTAAGCACCTGCCAAGTCTCCAGATAACTTCAGAGCCCTCTGGCTTGCATCTGCATTAAAGTCAATTGGCGTGGGATGAAGGCCCTTTATGTGTGTCCTGCATAATGTCTAGTTTTGCTCTCAAACTG
>NW_015165241.1:0-25881 GCF_001447785.1 Gekko japonicus | reverse complement strand
AGCATACTCATGAGGTGACTGCTGTATGGAAGATGGTTAGGTAAACTATAGGGATGGACAAGAACCAGTTCAGACTCGAAAGTCCAGACTGAACTTTGCTGGTTTGAGGTTCACAAGCCGCAGCTCGGGAATCACATACTCGGCATGTACCTCTTTTCGCGGTGGTTCAGAAGCACTCAGAGAAGAAATCCTTCCCTCAAACTTTCCTGCAAAAAAGCTAGTGGGGGTTGTCTTCTGCAGCCCTGGAAATGCCAATACGGACCTTCCCAAGCTTGACAGGCAGTGCCGTGTGCCAATAAGAGACGTCCGCCTCCACTCCTCGCGACGGGAGGGAGGGAGGATGTATATAAGCGATGGAGCTGTGCATGTTGTCTTTGTTCGATTCAGGTCTTTGGGAGTTCTTGGTGTCCTTGCATTTGCAAAATTGCATTCCTGGTGGGCCCAGGGGTGTGTGTGTGGATCTCCTGGCTATGATACACACTGCCACATGAGATTCCTCATCAAAATTAGTCAGGAGCCAAGGGGAATTGCCTGCCCTGGGTTTCCGTGCTGCAATTCCTCCCCCCACCCTTTGTTTCTCTGCTGCGAAGGGAGGGCAAACATGCTTTTTAGGGCTTGTTCTAGATTGACTGGATAGAATGACTGGCCTACTTTTCATCCCTCCCCCTTGAATTGGCTGTGCCTGGATTGCTTCAAAGTGACTTTCCCTCACTCTTCTCCAACTCAAACCCCCCCACTTTTCCCTAGGTTTTCTACCTAAATTGTCCCACAGTCATAGCCTTGGGGCTGCCTCCTTCCTCTGCATCTCTAGCACCTACCCCACCCGACCAATTTATGGGGTTCTGATGCCTGGGGTTCCCTATCTGCTCTGATCTAAAATACCCCCCCTCCCTTTCCTATGGTCTCTGCCTGAATTGTTCCAGAGTTGCTGGATGGGGTTTCCTTTCTGCCCTTCCCCAGTGGACACCACCTGCTTTTTGGTTTTTCTGCCTGAATTGTTCCAGAGTTCCTAATCGGGTTTCCTTTCTGCTCTTCCTCAATGAACCCCACTTGCTTCCTGGGGTCTCTGCCTTAATTTTTCCAGAGTTGCTGGATGGGGTTTCCTTTTCCCCCTTCCCAATGAACCCCACCTGCTTCCTGGGGTCTCTGCCTGAATATATCCAGAGTTGCTGGATGGGTTTCCCTATCTGGTCTTCTGCAAAATACCCCCCTTTTTCCTATGGTCTCTGCCTGAATTATCACCTGTGGCCTGGGGTCATTTCCTGCCATAAAGTAAGGAACCCAGGGGGCAGGCACATGCAACAAGCCCTACCCCCTGCTCCCAGCAGCCCACAGTCAGGCAACAAGGAGCAACAAGCAGCCAGGTAAGCTGCAGAACCCTCCCCAGCCCGCCTTCCCCAGTCCACGCCGAGGAGCAGGGCCCAGGGAATGCCTTTGGAGCACCCCACCCTTCTTTCCCCGGCTCACGCCAAGGTGCAGGGCCCAGAGAAGGCCTCCAGAGCACCCTAAAGAGCCCCTCTGGAGTGCCTACAGAGCCCCACACACCTTTGCCAACCATCCTGCCTCGGTGGGCGGCCTGGGAAAGGCCTACAGAACCCCCTGCTTGTTTTTCCCGGCCCACCCGCCTCAGCAGATGGCCCAGGAAAGGCCTACAGAGCCCCCCACCTCCTTTCCCATCCCACCCACCTTGGTGGATGGCCTGGGAAATGCCTACAGAGCCCCCTGCCACCTTTCCTGGCCTGCCCACCTCGGCGGATGGCCCAGGAAAGGCCCACACAGCCCCCCGCCTTTCCCAGCACCTGGCTGGTGTGGGGTGGCAGCTGTGGTGGGGGCTTGATCGGGGTTGGTGGGCCACGGGGGCTGGTGGGGCCTTGATGGGGGGTGAGTGAGCCACGGGGGGTGGCAGAATAGGCTTCCCGGGTCCCCCCTGGGGGCGGGGAAACCCCCACCCCAGAGGCCCGTTCCCCGCTGCCGCCGGATCAGGCCCCCCCACCTCGACATGCGCGTCACCCAGAAGTGACCACCTCACACCGTGGTGCCAGCCTGTCCTGCCTCCTCGGCGCCCTCGTCGGTCCCAGGCCCCTCGGCTCCCAGGGCCCCCGAGACCGAACCCATCGCTACCCCGGAGCCCCGACGCTCGACGCGCCCCAAGAAGCCACCCGCCTACTTGAAGGACTTCGTCTGTGGGTGCCTTCTGAACCAAGGGGGGAGGGGTGTAATGTATTCAGCCTGACATGCCCGGACTTGCCCGGGCTGGCCAGGCACAACTCTTCAATAGCTTCATGTCCAAAGACAATGGGTCCGTAGGATCCTAGCCGGCCCCAATCAGAGGGCCAGCTTCTCAGCCGGGAGACCAATGGTCGCCCGGTTACTGTAAATAGCCTATCGGGAGTAGGGGGTGTGTTTAGGTGTACTTGGTGGCGGGTTTTCTGAACATATATAACCAGCCTGCGAGCTGGTCCCTTCGTCTTTGTCCTGAACTAAATAAAGGTATGCTTAGCTGAAATCACTCTCCGTCTGCATACCTTTCAGACACACTTCCGGTGATGTCAGGGGGTGTGGCATATGCAAATAAGCTATGCTAATGAGTTATGCTAATGAGCTCCTACACCGCTTTTTCTATGAAATGACCCCTGCCTGTGGCTATCTAGTCACAGATGGCATCCCTGACATGCATTAGGCCACTAAGGGGGGCTAAAGTTGGGACCATTTTTTGCATGGCACACAAGCTGCACCTGGTGGTGAGGGATGCCCTGGGGGTGGGGAACCTTGGCTGGTCAGGGTGGGATGAAGCCACCATCAAGATCAAGTCCCTGCTGGAGAACTGCCGGTGCTTGGCTGGCCACTTTTTGCACAGAATCAGTTCTTCGTGGCTTCTGAGAGAGAAGCAGGGGGAGGGAGAGGAGCCAGAACACATCCTCGTCCGGGACGTGGGCACCCTACCTGTGCCATGACTGCGTGTTTGGCAGAGCAGAAGATCATGGGGCAGGACGTCATCTTCTCCGTGTCCATCCAGCAGGGGGAGGGGAGCTTAGCATCCGCTCTAAGGACTGGCTGACCCTCTCCCAGATGGAGGGGGTCCTCAGACTATTTCAGGACACCACCAATGTGCTCTGTGCCCACCTATCTAGTCACAGATGGCATCCCTGACATGCATTAGGCCACTAAGGGGGGCTAAAGTTGGGACCATTTTTTGCATGGCACACAAGCTGCACCTGGTGGTGAGGGATGCCCTGGGGGTGGGGAACCTTGGCTGGTCAGGGTGGGATGAAGCCACCATCAAGATCAAGTCCCTGCTGGAGAACTGCCGGTGCTTGGCTGGCCACTTTTTGCACAGAATCAGTTCTTCGTGGCTTCTGAGAGAGAAGCAGGGGGAGGGAGAGGAGCCAGAACACATCCTCGTCCGGGACGTGGGCACCCTACCTGTGCCATGACTGCGTGTTTGGCAGAGCAGAAGATCATGGTGCAGGACGTCATCTTCTCCGTGTCCATCCAGCAGGGGGAGGGGAGCTTAGCATCCGCTCTAAGGACTGGCTGACCCTCTCCCAGATGGAGGGGGTCCTCAGACTATTTCAGGACACCACCAATGTGCTCTGTGCCCACACCCGGGGGGGGGGGGGGAACCCGGGGGGCCCGGACATCCATTCAGTTTTCTAATATACTATTCTGAAAAAGAAATAGACTGAAATAGAGGATTTATAGTCCTTCTTGTTGAGAATACATACGTGAGGACTGAATGAGTTAGCATATGTAATGGGATAAAAATCCAATGTCCAGGAAATTTCAATCCAATTTCTGGGAAATTACTGAATTACAAGTTATTACAACACTCGGAACAAAAACCTCCCCATGATCCAACTCCTCAGCTGCTGCATTTGGGGGCTTAGCGAATATCCTGCGTGACTAGTGGAGCTGTGAAACATTCTCTCCTTTCCCCACAGACCCGAGAAATCGATCGCACTGATGGGCGAGCAGTGAAAGAGGCCAACAAGTACTTCCTGATCGAGTCCACCGTTGCACTCTTTATCTCTTTTCTCATTAACCTCTTTGTCATGTCTGTGTTCGGAGAAGCCTTCTACCATCAAACCAACCAGCAAGTGGTGAGTACTATGCTTAAACCCCATTGTTCACTCACTTGACATCCGCTGGGGCTGCTCATGGTTCCTTATCAACTATGGGAGTGTTCTTTTTCTGCCTACTCTCTTTTTCCTTCAATGTGGGTATGGAGGATGCCTTAGAAGGAAGAAAGAAGAAGAGTTAGATTTATACCCCACCCTTCACTCAGTCTCTTTCTTTCTTTCTTTCTTTCTTTCTTTCTTTCTTTCTTTCTTTCTTTCTTTCTTTCTTTCTTTCTTTCTTTCTTTCTTTCTTTCTTTCTTTCTTTCTTGATCTGTGCATTCCCCCCTCATAGCTAGCAATTCAAAACAGTCCAGTGGCAGCTTTAAGACCAAGTTTTATTCAGGTACAAGTTCTCCCTCCCCTGTGAGGGCAGATCTGTGTGTCCCCCCCCCCAATAGCTAGTAATCCAAAACAGTCCAGTGGCACCTTTAAGACCAAGTTTTTTTCAGGTACAAGCTCTCCCTCCTCTGTGAGGGTAGATCTGCATGTCCCCCCCCCCAAATAGCTAGCAATCCAATTGCTTACAATCTCCTTTCACTTCCTCTCCCCCCAACAGACACCCTGTGAGGTAGGTGGGGCTGAGGCAGCTCTTTTGAGAACAGCTCTTGAGAGAACAGCTCTGAGAGAACTGTGACTGACCCAAGGTGCATCTGGCTGCCTGTGCAGGAGTAGGGAATCAAACCCAGTTCTCCACTTCACTGCTCTTTACCATTACACCAAAATTTCCTGAGTGTGGCCAATCAGGGAGTGAAATGGCCTTTCCTCTCTGCTTATCCTAATCCAGTAAACATCTGTGAGCAGGGCTGACCTTGATACTGAAAGTACTGTGTGCAGGGATGGAAGTCAGTGGAACAGGGATGGAATAGGGCACTAAAAGGGAAATGAAGAGCAGAACTTCTTTTCTTTGGCTAGATGTAAACAGTCTTGGCAGGTGAAACTTTTCATATGCCTGCAGTACAAAGACATAACAAGGAGGGCTTCCTTCCCATGATTATTAAAAAACTCATATTCCATTGTATGGAGTCGTTCAAGGGAAGCTTCTCCCGTCACAAGAGCCTGCCCAGCCAGTACCTTTTGCAAGTGTCTATGAATCATTATGGTACCATCAGGCAGAGTTCCAGGACTCATTGCTCTCTCACAGGATCAGTGCCCCTCCCCAGGCCACCTGTAACTTTGCATTTATTTAGTAATCTTATTTAGGAAATTTTAATGCTGCCTCTTCAGAGTCCTGCTTGAGCAATTTACAGTTAAATTCATAAAATCAGTTGAAATACACATTATGGGCCAAGGTGAGTTCTCATAAAACCATCAAGTCCAAAGTCTAAAAGTATCGGAGCACCAGTGTTTGGATGTAGCTGGGCAAAACTTAGGATCATGCTAAAATTGATGAACATCTTTTATTTTAAGGGACATGCTGCATTTCTTCACAGAATAGGCCAGAATTCTTCGTTTGAATTTTGGATTTAGTAATCCTAGTTGCAGGCCAGCTGGGTTATATTAACCAGATTAATAGATGCCCTAGTGGAAGGGCTACAAACCAATAAGTGTTTCCTTCTTCTTCTTCTTTTTAAATTAAGTTTTATTGACTAAATCCAGAGAGAAAACAAAACAAAAGGTAACAGGTTAACTGTGCTAATTTTACAAACAAGCCCCAAAACCTCGAGAGGCATTACATGAACATCGGGGGGGGGGGGAGTCATGAAGTCATAGTGAAAGTGTAACACAATTGTCATTATCATAAATTATAAACTGATGAATATTTCACGATATTTCGATGGTATAAATTTCGATTGGTTTGAATAATTACTGTCTGCTCTAGGAAAATGCATAGATCCAGGAAGGACAATGAAGCAGTTAGCTGTTTAAGGAGTGTTTAAATGTATCCCGAGTTCTCCCTCCCAGCAGGTCTCTCTCCATAGAATGTGCACGAGTAGGGAGAAACGGCGTGGTATAATTACCAAGAAAATGAGTCCCAATCCAAATCCCTCCTTTGCCATCAACTCAAAAGCAAGTTTCCTTCTCAGCCAGCCCCCTTTCCCCCATCTGCAATATACAGGTCTACTTTATGGGTTTGCTCTAAGAGGAAGAGAATGTAAAGTGCTTTGAACACTGAAAACTCTATATCAATGTAATATTGTTAATATTATTTCGCTCAGAGTTTCTGCCACTGACAGATAATACTTTTTTTGCCCTTGTATTCCAGCACGATGTATGCGCAAACCACTCCAGTCCCTATGTGAATACCTTTCCCATGAATAACCAAACAGTCTCTGTGGACCTATTCCAAGGGGTAAGTTTCTTGCAGAAAGACGCCTGCTCCCCCCCCCCAAGCCGAGACTGTGCATGATCACATGCTTGCACGTCACTCCTCCCTCCCTCCCTGTGTGGACTGCTCTCCAGGCAAGCTGTCACTCATTCTGGTCTTGCCACTTTCCTGCTTGCATTGCAGCACACAGAAATGCTGCACTGGATGCAGTCAAGACAGACATTTGGGCTGCAGTGACACATGCAAGTGGAGTGGAGGGGAAGCGAGGCTATAGGAATTTGACACGCAGTTGCGAGATCACACACCTCCCTTTGAAGCTGCAGGCTTAGCCTGTCACTGTGTGATCAGATGCAACTGCAGGTGAGGCAGGTGGGGGATGTCGGGGGGGGGGACTCTGGTTTTTGGGCAAAACTCTATGGTTTGAGCGTGATTTTACCATAGAATTTTGCCCAAAAACCAGAGCATCACCCCCCCAACTTCCGGTGATGTTGGCATGTCGGGGGCAACGCTTCCAGCACCGAGAAAATCCCCTGCACCCCCGCTAGCGTCTCCAACAGACCTGGCAACCCTAATTTACTGCAATAGGATTTTGCAAAACGACAGTAACTGACTGCAGGCCACTAATACAACAGAGAGACCTTCGGAGCAAAAGCACTAACACACAGCAGAAAGAGAAACAATGAGAGGTAGGCTGATGTAAATTGCCCAGAGCCCTATGTATTCAGGGATTGGGCGATCCAGAAATTTAAATTATAAATAAATAAAATAAATAAACTGCAAGAGAAAACATTCAATAAACACTAAATACTACAGAATACACCACGGATGCCCCTTAACCATTTCTGTCTCTCTATCTTTCTTCCCAGGGAGTTATTCTGGGATGCTACTTTGGGTCCATTGCTCTCTACATTTGGGCCATCGGGATCCTTGCAGCTGGTCAAAGTTCTACCATGACGGGGACTTATGCAGGGCAGTTTGTTATGGAGGTAAGAAACTACCTGGAGTAGATCTACCTGAGGGGCATTTCTTTCTCCCTCTGATCTCCCTATTTCTCTTGGCAAGTTTGAAGACACAGTGGCGCTGTATGGTGCTCAAAAAGAGATTTAATTTCATAACTGTTACGCCCAACCTCATGCTGTTTCTTAAAAGTTAAATTTATCATTTCTCAGACATTTTAGTTTTGGTGAATCTAGTACATAGGTAAAGCAAGGCATCTAGTTATCTTGTTGTGTAGTGGGTTGGACGTATCGAACGATGAGGAAACATAGTGATATTCAGCTCATGTTTACTAGCACACAAGAAGAAGAATTTTATTGTTACGGCACCTAGCCAGCAATATATTACTAGCACACAACATAACATAACATTACCGGCCCGAGGCCCAACTATATACAGTCTCTGTGGACTGCCCACAGATTCCATTGGTGGGTTTAAACTTCCCGCCAAGGTTCCCATTGGTGACCGCTAGAGGTCTCAGGATCCTAGTCCCTATTGTTCCCAAGGATCCAAGCTCCTGTGAATACGCTATCACCTAGTGGCGGTCAGTGGACCTAACACTTGTTTTTCAGCAAAACTCCTTTTGGGCATCAGCCTGGGAAAGGGATACATTGTACAGGAATATGGGTGTGTTATAAAATTTGGATTACTGAAACTCTTAAGCCCTTTAAACAAAAAAAAAAGTATATACACTTTAAACTTTCAGGGGAAAATATAAAGGAATTATCTGCAGCAGCCTAAGTAGTTTAGATTAGCCTTGCTCTTGTTAGAGCTCAGAAGGTAAGTGGGGTTCATCAACGAAAACCATGGCTGCTATGCCCAGGAAAGCAACGGCAAACCACTGCTTTTCCCAGTCCCAGGAAGAAAAAAGAAGAAAAAGCCAAGAGCAAAAAACAAGTCCAAGTAAAGACAATAGATAGAAAAAGAAGGGTAAATGGACTTTAAACTACTGTCTCTCACTCCTCCCTCCTCCTCCAGATTTCCTTCTGTGAAATTATTTATTACAACCAGATAGGGAGGGGAGACCTTTGATCCTTTAGTTACAACTTACAGGCAGATTCTCTTTCCTCTCTTATCTTTAAGTGTTCCATAGCACACAGCTAAAACCCAAGGAAGGCTGCTGTACCCACCAGGCAAACAAGGCTACTTTCGGGTCTCTCTGCTCCTGGACTAACTGAGAGGAGTGACCCCAAAATGCATCCCACTGATTTCAGAGACCCCCCCCCCCAGGAGCCTCCTTGGGTCTAGAATCCTCTAGACCCCTCCCCAAAGGTGGGCCAGTTTGGTATGTCTCTGGAGCTTCCTTTAGTTACAACTTACAGGCAGATTCTCTTTCCTCTCTTATCTTTAAGTGTTCCATAGCACACAGCTAAAACCCAAGGAAGGCTGCTGTACCCACCAGGCAAACAAGGCTACTTTCGGGTCTCTCTGCTCCTGGACTAACTGAGAGGAGTGACCCCAAAATGCATCCCACTGATTTCAGAGCCCCCCCCCCCAGGAGCCTCCTTGGGTCTAGAATCCTCTAGACCCCTCCCCAAAGGTGGGCCAGTTTGGTATGTCTCTGGAGCTTTTCCGAGACACTACCGACCACGCTGCTGCATAAACAGGAAGTCCCCAACACCCAGCTGTATCTGTTAATGGATGGCCATCCATCTTCTGTCCCTGAAAAACTGGCTGAGTCATTGGACACTGTGGCTGGTTGGTTGCAGCAGAGTCGGTTGAAGTTAAATCCATTGAAGATGGAGGTCCTGTATCTGAGTCGGGGGGGGGGGGAAGATGTGGGCACCAGACTCCCCACAGTGGAAGGGGTGCCTTTGGTGCTGGCCCAGACAGTGAGGAGCCTGGGAGTAACACTGGATGCCCCTCTCTCTATGGAGGCCCATGTTGCCGCAGTCGCCAGACCTGCATTTTTCCATGTTAGGCAGATTAGATCACTAAAGCCCTACCTCTTCCCCCAGGACTTAGCTACAGTGACCCATGCAATGGTCACTTCCAGGCTTGACTACTGCAACACACTCTATGCAGGCTTGCCCTTGAGGCTGACTCAGAAATTGCAAATGGTGCAAAACGCGGCGGCACACTTGCTGACGTCGACACCTGTGTGGGCTCACATTTGGCTTGTGCTCCGCCAACTGCATTGATTGCCAGTTGAGTACTGGATTCACTACATGGTGTTGGTAATGACCTTCGAAGCCTTACATGGCCTGGGACCAACATATCAAAGGACCGCCTCTTCCTGTATATGCCCCAGAGAGTGCTCTGCTCTAAAGATCAACACCTCCTGGTGGTCCCCGGCTCAAGGGACGCCCGTCTTACCTCGGCCAGGGCTTTCTATGCCCTGACCCCAGCCCGGTGGAACACGCTCCCTACTGAGATCAGGGCCCTGCGGGATCTCCTTCCATTCTGCAGGGACTGCCAGATGGAGCTGTTCCGCCAGGCCTTTGGCTGTGGCAGTGGGCGCCCACACGTGGCCTCCCCGAAGTTGCTGTCATCTACCCACTGATAGCTGGCCACTATTCCATCTATATCAACGGGCCGGAACCCCTTTATAGCCTGCTGAATCTTCGTTTTAGTTGTAACCACCAATTTTTAATTTCTTATATTGTTCTGTGTTTTAAATTTTAAATCCTGATTGTATTTATTACAAATGATGTTACCCCCCCTCCGAGCACGTTTGCAGGATATAAATACAAATAATAAATACATAAATAGATAATTGTGTGTGCAAGACACACTTTCTACTATTGTACTGTTGACATCCAGTAGCCAGCTGCCCTAAATGCATGTCCACACTGCTCATGATGAATAATCTGACCCACCTTATGGCTATCTTACAAAAAGAGCCCTGAATATCAACGGGCCGAAAGCCCTTTATAGCCTGCTGAATCTTAGTTTTAGTTGTAACCACCAATTTTTAATTTCTTATATTGTTCTGTGTTTTAAATTTTAAATTCTGATTGTATTTATTACAAATGATGTTACCCCCCCTCCGAGCCCGTTTGCAGGATATAAATACAAATAATAAATACATAAATAGATAATTGTGTGTGCAAGACACACTTTCTACTATTGTACTGTTGACATCCATTAGCCAGCTGCCCTAACTGTATGTCCACACTTGCTACATGTGAAGTCTTCATATGCCGTCTTCCCCCCCAGAAACCCACTTTTCCTGCTCATGATGAATAATCTGACCCACCTTATGGCAATTCAATTTTTCTCCTTTCTCTTTTGGACATCACATAGGGAGGCCAAGCTAGCGATCACCAGGGCCGGAGCATTTTCAGTGGCGGCCCCTACCTGGTGGAACGAGCTCCCGGAGGAGATCAGGGCCCTGCGGGACCTTTTGCAGTTCCGCAGGGCCTGTAAGACGGAGCTCTTCCGCCAGGCATTTAATTAGGGGTTGCCACTGCCGCTGCTACAGGCTCTTACGGCAGGCCGTTACAGCAGGCCTGGCCCATGGCTTTAACATCAAACTGATTATGAGCAGAGACATCACGGAACATCTGGACAGTTGAAATTTACTCCTGTAATGTACCATCTAGATTAATTTAATCAGCCACCAGCACTTTGTATTTATAATGTTTTATTGTTTGGTCTAATATTGTGTATTTTAATGTATTTATATTTTTATGGAAGCCGTCCTAAGCCCGCTTGTGGGGAGGGCGGGGTATAAGTTTAATAAATAATAATAATAATAATAGTGGTGGCATCCTGGGCATAATGATCCAATAATGAAAGTGGGGGCATGCATTCCGTCCTTCAAACTTACTTTCAGAATCTCCCTAAAAGGATTATGGCTAACACTACATTGGAACTCCATTGCTTTAAAAAAACCGAAATCCTTGCTAGTACTAGAAATTAATTCAAGGCATATAGGGAGTGAAGTTCTCTTCTTCTCCGGTGTGTCCGTGGAGGAGAGGCAGTTGGGCTGGAGTGCCTGCTGTCTTCCACTTTAGGAAAGAGAGCTGGGGGATTCTACAGGCCAGGGGTCACTGCAAATGGCCCCATCATAATACTATTGACAGCTGGAAGAACCAGAACTGGAGTTTAAGGGAGAGGGGAATTACTTTAACCTGCCCTTGCTCATGGCTCTATTGCCAAATCTTCATACGGTAGACCTGTTCCTGATTCCGCTGACTGGTTCACTCATGCCAGTCATGCAACGGCCGTTTTGCCGAACCCTTTCTCACCCTTCTTTAGTATTTCTACAAGATTTCACCTTTTGGCAGAGACTTAACTGACCACCAGATGGCAGCCTCTTGCAAGATATCTGTGGTCCATAATGATGGAATGTAGTTGTAGGTCCTGTTTCTTCTATGGGCTCTTCACAAAACGTGAAGGGGGGGGGAATGGGAGGCATAGGGTTTTTCAAATGGGAGGAGAATATCTTGGTAGATAATGGCAATATACGCTTCCATAGGTGAGGCACTTGACCTCTGTGAATCTAATAACAGCTTTTTTTTAATCCACTCTCAGGGCTTCTTGAAACTACGCTGGTCCCGTTTTGCTCGGGTGGTCTTCACTCGCTCCTGTGCCATCATCCCCACTGTTTTTGTCGCTGCTTTCAAGGGTGTAGAAAAACTGACGGGCCTGAATGACTTTCTCAACGCACTGCAGAGCATCCTTGTAAGGTTCCTGCCTCCATCCCCATACAGGAGCTTCTCTCTGTTTCCAGGATACACATGAGCCTCAGGTGCTCTCCCCACCCCGTACAGTCTCCTTTCCGACGCTCAGCTCTAAACAGGCTGGGCCTGCCTTTTTCTCCTGCTGGTTAAGGAGACTGGTGGGACTGATTCTCCCAGAGGAAATGAAATCTGAACATTCCTTGCTTCTTTTTCACTTGCAGCTATTTAAATGTTTGCAGACTGAAACTCCCTGAATCAACAAAACTCATTAGCCAGTTTGGAGGTCAGGGATTGCAGAAGGACTATTCTAATACTGGCCAGCTAGAGAAGCCTCTGTAGGTGCAGAGAAATTGTGGGATGGGCAAGAGGCAAGTGGGGTCCTCAGGTACAAATCTGCTGGTTTACACATTACAAAATACACACATTGGGTCTATGGGCCCAACCCTGTCTGACACCGGATATGGACCCCAGACCCAACCTTTGTACTCTGTAATATGTGGATCAGCATGCACAAATATCAAAGAACTGAGAATTCCCTAGTAGCCAGCGATTTCTTAGTATTTCAGAAGTTTCTGAGGCAGAAGGGAAACGAGATTCTTTAAAATACACTCAACCCATTTTACTCCCTTATTTCCAGCTACCATTTGCGGTCATACCTGTTCTCACATTCACCAGCATGCAGCCTCTCATGCAGGACTTCACCAATGGCATGTAAGTAGCTCAACATGGAGATGCCATGAAGTACAGCATGATTTCCAAAGATGTGTACAAAGAATGCAGCAGTTAATAATTTGAAAGCTTCTTGGTACAAGTAATACATATTACTGCATGTACTTCAGTAGTATTGAGCCTGCAACCGAGCCATTTCCCTCCTCTGATCCTCCTATCCAGGAAACTCTCTACCTCATCCTATCCATCTTTGCTTACTCCAAATATATATCCAAACTAGCAGTAAAGCCCGTTGTGAAAGCAATACAACGAGATCTAGAAAGAGGCTCTGGGGCAGTGCTCTGGCTTTGGGCAAACAGTGTCAGTTTGCTGTGGTGACCTCAGCAGGTTATAATGACAGAGTCCACTGTTTTCACCAGAGGAACTGATCTCTGCTACCTGAAGAGCAGTTGTAATTGTGAGTGATCTGTAGCCCTCACCTGGAGATTGGCAGCAATTGTTACCCAGGACAAAATGGCTGGTTTGGAGGGTGTAGTCTATGGCATTCTACCTGTCTGAGGTCCCACCCCTCTGCAAACCCCACCCTCTCCAGGCTCCACCCCTCAAATCCCCAGGAATTTGTCAGCATGTAGTTGGCAACCCCATCTCCTTCCCAGCTAGCCACCAACCTACCATTATCTGCCCCTTTGACTTCAGCTGACTTCTGCCCTCCCTTCTGCAGAGCAGTTGTAATTCTGAGTGCTCTCCAGCCCTCACCTGGAGATTGGCAACAATGGTTCCCTATGTGGGACTGACTGGTTTGGAGGGTGGAGTCTATGGCAGTGTACCTGTCTGAGGTCCCACCCCTCCTCAAACCTCACCCTCTTCAGGCTCCATCCCTCAAATCTCCAGGAATTTCCCATCTGGAGTTGGCAACCCTATCAGGATTGGCCCCAATGTGTTTTCTCCCAAAGGCCAAAGTAGGTGACAGGACCAAGCTTAGTTGCCTACCAACAGGCACTGAGGGGAATGTAGGGTTGCCAGCTCTAAGGAGGGAAATACCTGGAGGTTTGGGGGGTGGATTCTGTAGAGGGCAGCATTGGGCGGGGGGGGGGCGGAAGGACTCAGCAGGTGTAATGTCATAGGGTCTACCCTCCAAAGCAGCTATTTTCTCCAGGGGAACTGATCTCTGTCATCTGGAGATCAATTGTAACAGTGGGAGATCTCCAGGTCCCACCTGGAGTTTGGCAACCCTTGGGGAAAGTCAGCTGCACAGCAGGGGGTTGAAGAGAATGGTTTGATGGCTGCTGGGCCAAGATTGGCATCAATAGTTCCCCAGGACCCCATCGTAAATGCACCAAACAATTCCTAAAGATTTTCCAAAACACTACTCTGTCGATAAATTGCAACAATTTGAATTAGCACCAAAGCTTTAAGATCTCTCCAGCTGTCACCTGGAGACTGGCAACAGCTTGTCTGGAGTGTGGGCAGTATGGCATTGTATCTGTCTGAGATCCCCCTCTTCCTCCTCCTCCTCAGACCCCACCCTCAGCAGGCTTCATCCCTAAAATATCCTGGAAGTTTCCAACCTGGAGTTGGCAACCCTATGTCCTTTCCTGACAACCATCACCCAACCTTTATCTGCCTGTCTGTCTTAAGTTTTACAACCCCCCCCCCCACAGCCTCTGCCTAGGGAAAGGGCAGCTGACATCATTCTCCTCTCCCCTATGAGGTATGTTATGCAACTGAAAATTCCAACTGCCTTGCGGGGGGGGTGAGTTTGAGGTGTGGAATGGAGTGAAGTCCAATCAGCTTCCACATGCAAATGACCTTGGAATGCTGGGCGGGACTGCACAAAGCAGCCAGTCAACCCAGCCAGTGTCTTCTGAGTGGCAGTTCTTCCGGCCTAACACTAAAGGGGCCAAATTTAGAATGTTGCGAAATAGAACGTTGCTATTCAATTATTATAAGGGAGAGATATTTTCCAGGTTTCCCCATTGTTCTGGATATGTCCAAATGTTATTAAAAGGAAGTGCTAGTTCTGTTAGAGTAAATAAATGACACATTCTAATTACAATATGTGGAGGGGGAAGAAAATGTGCAGATCGTGACATACTTGGTGGGGAGGGGGGAATAGGTCAACATACCGGTGGAATTATCGTTCTCCGATTACTAGAAGCCCTGTTCAACATTCAAAACCTTTTTGGAATCTTTAATACATACCTTTCCTCGTTTTTTTCCAACCTGTTATATGAGGGCTGGCATCTTTCGTTTTCTTAAAATGGAAGTGTAGCTTCTCAGATAGCTAAATTTTAGATGTCTGCAGCACACAGCCATGCCTGTTGTTTGTACCCATGGCCTCTCCTGACTTCCATACACATTCCCCTGAACACCTCAGTTCTCTCTTGAGTGCATCACAATCTGCCAGTTACTTCCCTGCTTCTGGGTATCATTCTAAATGGCAGAAGCTACTGGAAGCTGAACTTTGCTTCTCCCATTATAACCAAGAGTTAATGCATATAAACCACAGATGTAAACTAGATTTATTGGTAGCACATCTGAGGCTTTCAGTCCAGATCTGTCCCTGTGCCACATAAAACAGGGTGTAGGAGTCCAATTGAGAGTACAAAAGGGGTACACAAGTAGGTTGAAAGGGAGGTTGAAAAGGGAGAGAGCCAGTTTGGTGTAGTGGTTAAGTGCACGGACTCTAATCTGGGAGAACCAGGTTCGATTCCCCACTCCTCCACTTGCACCTGGCTGGGTGACCTTGGGCAAGCCGTAGTTCTGATAAGAGCTGTTCTTGAAAAAAGAGCCATTTCTGTCAAGAGCTCTCTCAGCCCCACCAACCTCACAGGGTGTCTGTTGTGGGGAGGGGAAGGGAAAGGAGTTTGTAAGCCGCTCTGAGACACCTTTCGGTAGTGAAGGGTGGGGTATAAATCCAATCATCTCCTCCTCCTCCTCCTCCTCTTCCTCTTCTTTCTCTTCTTCCTCTTCCTCTTCGGACACCACCATCTGTTTGGTCAACGTCATTTTCCTTCTAACTTAGCCAATACCACCATCTGTTTGGCCAACGTCATTTTCCTTCTAACTTAGCCAAAGGAAGCAAAATGCTTGGGAAGAAGGACTGTAGGCAAGGGATCTATGAGAAGGGATCTCCGAAAAGGTTCCAAAGTCTTCACCCATGTACCCTTTCTGGTCATTAAACTCAAAGTGCCGACGTGTCATGTGACAAATCTGGAGTTTGATAGCTGTTGGATTCTGGGGGGTGCTCTTCCATGTTAGTAGTCATGACCTTTCCCATTTTCTTATTCCTCTCTCCTTAGCATAGGGAAGATTGTGATGATCCTGATCACTGGACTAGTTTGTGCAGTCAACCTTTACTTTGTGGTGACAACTATAATGGACCTGCAAAATATGGCATTCTACATTCTCACGGGATTGGCGCTACTTGCATATATGGTCTTTGTCTTCTACCTGGTATGAAGCCCATCACTGAGTAGGACAACCTCTGTCTCTGATCTTGTTCTCCTGGGCTGGAAACTCATCCCAAGTTAGGTCAATGACTTACTGTTCTGGCTCAGTACAATGATTTTCTTTTTAAAAAACCCCAACACCTTTTCAACATCCACAAAGAAGAGGAGGAAGATGTATCTCCAGTCCCACTGGTATTATTCTTGAGAATAGTGTGAATTTGCCCTGATGAGCACCAAGTCTATCCCCTGAGGATCATTTTCTGCTTATCTTTTATCTACAGATATTCAAAGGTGTAGCTGTATGAGTCCAGGACTAGTACCCACAGTACCACAGCATCTGCCATCATTATGGATAGAGGCACGCCCCATTAAGCCAAAGGAAGTGGGACAGGGGTTGCATCAGTTTAGAAAAGTTTCCCATGCAGAGAAGTGGAGGGGGGGGGACACTGCCCATTATGAGAGTCTGGGAGCTGACATAAGTGTGTGAAGAGACAGGATTAAGGATGAGGTTGTAAGGAAGGGCTGGGAACTGGTGTTGTAAGGAAGGGCTGGGGAAAACTGAAGATTATTTATTTGACATGGTTGTGAAGAACCCTCAATTGTTTATGATTTTCTTTTGTTGTACCTCCACTCCAGATCTGGACATGCCTCATCTCACATGGAGCCTCCTTCCTAGCTCGAGGTTCCCACACTCGATTCAGTTATGGCCTGCAATGATCGCCCATTCACAGAAACTGCTGGATCTCTGTGCCAGAATGGGACGCTGCCACTCTTCTTGACCTGTGTCTAGGCAAAGGAGCAGAAGTGCCGGAACGTTGGTCTCCATTGGCATCAGTAGCTGTAGCTCAGTGGCAGAGCTATGCATAAAGTCTCAAGGACAGTCTCTGGCTACCTTCAGTTAAAGAATCCCCACACTCTGAAGAATTGCAGCCATTCACCAAGATGGTTCTGGACTAGATGGACCATTGTTCTGATTCAGTATAACATGGCTGCTGATGTCTTACCCTACTGAAAAGGGAGAGAAGTCTTCCAGTCACTCATCCATGTTATCTCCAGGGGGGATACAGCATACACAACTTTCTTCAAAAGGGTATTTGGGAATAGAGCATTTGCATTCAGATCATTGTATGCATAGTTCTGTGCTTATGGCTCCTTTACCCCATGCACTACTGGTCTGGTCTGGGGGTTCTCTCTGTTTTTGGAGAGGAGCAGTTCTAGCACACTCTATCGTCACCACTGCCATACTGTTTGATCTCTCATTTCTGGCAGAACAGAGGACATGGCACTCTTTGAAGAAACTAGCTTTGGGCTGGTTTTGCCCAAGGTTGAATTTTCATGCACCCTTTAAGTGTCCTGGAAGCATCTGTATAGCAAGGGGCAGTAAATTAGTTATGAAAGTAGCATTTGCCCTCTAATGTCACATCAAATACATGACTATGTATGACATAAAAGGCATGGCTGTCACCAAAGAAATCAACTATGCTTTAAAATATATATATTTTTGTCTCACGTTCCTTCATTAATCTCAGGGTTCCCCATTTTACTCACAGCAACTGTTAGGTACACAGGCTGCAAGAGTGATGGGCCCAAGGTCACCTAGAATGCTTCCTGGCTGAGTAGGGATTTGATCCTGGTCCTGTGGCCCCTCCATCCATTGACACCGGCCCTCCTGAGTTCACCGTCATCCGTGGGGCCATCATCACTGGCACCCCCGTTCCCGAAGTCGTCGGAATGGGTACTGCCGGTGCTGTCATGGTTGGGGTCATGGTGGGCACTGTCGTAGGTACCATCACTGGCACCGCTGTGGTAGTTGGTGTAGGCACCAACGTGGTTGGTGGGGAAACCCCTTCCCCCCCCGGAGCCGCTCATCTCATTCAGGAGAGAATCGGTCCGATGGGGTAAAGGAGATTCCTAACAATTTCTGTCAGGTTCAACAGCATGCAAATCTCCACACACGTTTCCAGGGAATCGTTATGCTTTATTAGACTACAGGTCCGTTGTCATGGTCTACAGGTATATTGTTAGGAATGACAATGGGGCGGATGCATCACTACATATAACATAATGCTGCAATTGGCGAAGCAAATGAAATCTAAGCGCACACGCGGGAATTCTCCAGGCGGGAGGTTACATAATGAACGGGAGAGTCTCTGTGCTTCATGAGAGCAGAAATATTCACACCAACAGTGGAACGCAAGCCCTCCCTCCTCCTCAAGGTTAGTCAGATAACCCAGTCTGGCCCCGCCAGTTCGCACGGTCTCATGAGCGCCTCCCTATCGCTGTTTACAGCAAGCGAGCAAAGCAAGCGAGCAAGCATGCGCAGTTGCGCCACAGTCAGGAAAGGACAAATACAAGTGAAACATGGCAGCTAGCTGACAGTAGGCTACTGTACCTTTAATGAATTATTTTTGGTCAATGCAGCTTCTTCTGCAGGGGTGAGAAGAGCTGCACCTGTTGAAATTTCCTCCTCCTTAGTCCATACATCTCTTAAAGGTACAGGAGAACATAGATTGCCATCCCCTAGTGTTGCCAGGTTTTATACTAGCTCCTGCACATCAAGCTGACATCAGGAGATGGTAATGCTTATGTCCATTCTGTGAAGAAGTTTACCTGCTGAGAACTACAGGTCAGGAGAAGGCCTTCTGGTCACTTGGACAATCCTACCATTATCCTCTGAAAATAAGCTGTTCTTCACAAAGAGCTAATCTAAAGGGCCTCAGATGCAAGGAAATTAATCTCTCTGAAGTCTCCAGTTTACCTCTGGGACTGCAAAGAAACTACATCTTGTTTCAGTTAACTGTCTTTTAACTCTGCAACTACAATTGATTGCTTAACTAGTGGAATTAAACACAGTTATCTCAATAGAATCATAGAGTTGGAAGGTCCAACCCCCTGCACAATGCAGGAAATTCACAAATACCTCCCCCTCCACACCCACAGCGACCGCTGTGTTAGGGAACAAGCCTGATATTTGTTTTATGGACTGCTTATTGCTACACAATGGACTGTGCACATACACATGAGCTCAGAGAACTGTACACTTTACGTCACCTGTTGTGATGACACACATAGAGGGTGCCTGCACATACCTTACATGTAAATAAGGTTTCAGCAACACAGTTGTACAGCCTGGTGAAGAAGCACAAATCTCCATTATTGTTAGCAATGAAACAACAACTTTGGGAAGAGACAGCCACCATGGCAAAGCTGCTTCCTGGTCACATATCACCCATCGATATGTAACTGCTTTGTTCCTGAGCTGGCATTTCCTGCCAGATGGACATTTGGTTATCAAAGGAACTGACCAACTTCATCAGCATTACAAGGAAGCATCCTGACGCCTGGATTTCACACCTGCTCAGATGCCAATCCTTTGATTAAGGTTTTAGGTTACAATATTGGCCATCCCTCCTAGGTAACCTCCCTCCCTACCTGCAACCAATAGGATTGTTTTTGGGACGGACTAACAGGTAGGTGGGTCAAGAGGTTGGCACAGTTACCACCCACCTCTTGGACCCCCTTTAAAAGGAGAGGACCAGTCACCCAGCCTCTCCTAGCTAGCATTCCCCCAACACAACCCCTGTCTGCTTTTACTCCCCTTGAGTACCCCTTGCTATCCCCAATCCTTGCCTCTACTATTGATCTCTTGATCTGCAGTCAAGAGACCCACGCGTTCCGGCTGGTTCTGGTCGTGTGAACTCCCTTTGTTTTCCATTTCTTCCCATCCATTCTTCATTGGAACAACCAGGCTTCAAAACAAATAAGTATCGCCCATCATCACCCCTACCTGCTAATGCAACTGTGCTTATTTCTTACTTTAAATCTTAGAGACTTGATTGAATGTGTGAGTGCATCAGTAATGTTTGTATGAAACATATTTCTAGTAAAAGACATCAATTTTAACTACAGCAGCCTCGGAATCCTTTACCGGTAACCTCGGTGGGATCAGGACCTTGGTATAAATTGGCAAGAACCAATTTATAAAATTGCAAATTGCTATAAATAAAGCAATGCAGCTGTTCCATGCCCAGAAGAGGATGACAAACTTCCAGGATTGCTTCCTGACCCCAAAGTGGCAATCAGCATTACCCTGGGTGTGTAAAAAAGGGCCACAAGAACTGAGCACTGAGGCAACCCTTCCTGCCCTCCCTCTCATGATCTGCCTAAGTTCACAGAATCCGCATTGCTGTCAGATGGCCATCTAGCCTCTGTTTCAAAACTTCCAAAGAAGGAGAGCCCACCACTTTCCGAGGAAGCCTGGTCCACTGAGGAACCACTCTGTCATGAAGTTCTTCCTAATGTTTAGCCCAAAACTCTTCTGATTTAATTTCAACCCATTGGTTCTGGTTATCATCTGGGGCAACAGAAAACAACTCCACACCATCCTCTAGATGACAGCCCTTCAAGTACTTGAAGATGGTTATTATATCATCTCTCAGTCGTCTCTTCTCCAGGCTAAACATACCCAGCTCCTTCAACCTTTCCTCATAGGACTTGGTCTCCAGACCCCTCACCATCTTTGTTGCTCTCATCTGGACACGTTCCAGCTTGTCTATATCCTTCTTAAGTTGTGGTGCCCAAAACTGAATACAATACTCTAGGTGAGGTCTAACCAGGGCAGAGTAAAGTGGTACCATCACATCTCGTGATCTGGACACTGTACTTCTGTTGATACAGCCCAAAATCACATTTGCCTTTTTAGCAACCACATCACACTGCTGACTCATGTTCAGTGTATGGTCTACTAAGATCCCTAGATCCTTTTTGAACATACTACTGCCAAGACAAGTCCCCCCTCAACCTATAATTATGCAGTTGATTTTTCCTACCTAAATGCAGAACTTTACATTTACCCCAATTAAATTCATTAAATTTCTTTTAGCCCAGTTTTCCAGCCTGTCAAGATCAATGCTCCCTCTTAGCTGTGGAGTCTTGTGAGCAAAAATTCTACTCTGTGAGCTACTGGCATCGAAGTTGTGAGTGAGCGATTTGGCTACTGCATAAAATAGTTTGCTCTGGAGCCATCCTTCCTTAGTTAAGACAAAAATGTGTGAGCCGGAGGCTAAAAAACTGTGAGCTAGCTCACACTAACTCAGCTTAGAGGGAACACTGATCCTGACTCTGTCTTCTACCATATTTGCTTCCCAATTTAGTACCATCTGCAAATTTAATAAGCATTCCCTCTATTCCTTCATCCAAATCATTGATAAAGATGTTGAACAAAACAGGTCCCAGGACAGATCCTTAAGGCACTCCACTTGTGACTCCTCTCCAAGAAGACGAGGAACCTTTCACAAGCACTCTCTGGGTGCGATCTCTTGACCAGTTACAGAGCCACCTAACAGTCGTAGGATCCAAACCACATTTGTCCAATTTGTCAAAGAGTATATTATATGAAATCCTATCAAAAGCCTTACTAAAATCAAGATAAACTATGTCTACAGCATTCCCCTGATCCAGTAAGGTAGTAACTGTCTCAAAAAAGGAGAAAATATTAGTCTGACATGACTTGTTCTTGAGAAACCCATGCTGGCTCTTAATAATTACAGCCGTCCTTTCTAAATGTTCAAGGATTGTCTGTTTGATGATTCGTTGTAAAACTTTCCCAGGTATAGACGTCAAGCTGATGGGTCGGTAGTTACCCGGATCCTCCTTTTTCCTCTTCTTGAAGATGGGGACATTTGCCCGCCTCCAATTTTCTGGCACCTCCAAAAGATCCTCAAGAATTCTCCAAGAATTCTCAAAAATAATGGACAGAGGATCAGAAATTACATTCGCAAATTCTTTTAGTACCCTTGGAGGCCCTGAAGACTTCGCTTCATTTAAAGAAACTAGGTGTTTATGTACTACCCCTATGTCAATCCTAGGCTGCAACTTCCTTCCCTCATCATGTGTTCTGTTTTTCCCTCTATTCCCTCATCCAAATCATTGATAAAGATGTTGAACAAAACAGGTCCCAGGACAGGGGACCTCATCCAAATCATTGATAAAGATGTTGAACAAAACAGGTCCCAGGACAGGGGACCCAGGGGAGCGGTGGCTCAGGGGATTTATCCTCTGGTTAAACATCTGAGCTGAACAGGACTGCTGTCAGTTCGAGCCCTGCACTGGTGTGAGCTACCAGCCATGTTCCCAGCTCACCGTCCACCCAGCGGTTTGAAAGCTTCAGCGAGTAGATAAAATGGGTACCACTCCTTAGAGTGGGAAGTGTTGGCCGACAAACGGAAGGTCTGCGCATAAGATCAAAAGCTGAGAGAGATCTACGCAGCATCAAAGGAAAGCCTGCAATGGGCCATTCTGGCCAGACGGTGGCAGTGGTGCGCTGCAACTGAGAAAAATGCTGACAACATCAAGCGACGCCAACTAAAGAATGCTGCCGGAACACGTCTGATGCTTACAGCTGACCAAACTCCCTGTTGACTGTGAAGTGTGTGATTAATGATATATGTTGTCCTTCCTTACCCCCATCATTGTTAGTCCCGTGTCAACACATGAGTAACTGTAAATCGCTCAGAGCCAGCAGCTCTGCAAGGATTGAGCGATCAATAAATTGAATGATTATTATTATTATTATTTTGCCATGTTGAGCACCATATCCCTTGCAAGAGAAGACTGAGGAGAAGTAGGAATTGAGCAGGAATTGAGCAGTTCTGCTCTCTCTTCATCACCTGTTAAAATTTCACTTTTCTGTCCCCGCAATGGGCCTACCATGTCCTTGCTCTTTTTCCTGAGCCAGTTTGGTGTAGTGAAGTGTGCGGACTCCAATCTGGGAGAACTGGGGTTGATTCCCCACTCCTCCACTTGCACCTTGCTGGATGACCTTGGGCAAGCCGTAGTTCTGATAAGAGCTGTTCTTGAAAAAAGAGCAGTTTCTGTCAGAGCTCTCTCAGCCCCACCTACCTCACAGGGTGTCTGTTGTGAGGAGGGGGAGGGAAAGGAGTTTGTAAGCCGCTCTGAGACACCTTTGGGTAGTGAAGGGCAGGGTATAAATCCAATATCTTCTCTATTCTTCTTCTTCTTACTTTGAACATAAGAAAAGAACCCTTTTTTGTTGTTTTTAGCATCTCTTGCTAGCCTAAGCTCATACTGAGCTTTAACTTTCCTAACTCTCTCTCTACAAGCACTGGTGATTTGTTTGTATTCATCCTTGGTTATAAGGCCATCCTTCCACTTTCTGAATGTCTTTTTTATTTTTCAAGTCCTTAGAAAGCTGTTCATAAAGCCACCTTGGCTTCTTTAGGCTCCTCCCATTTTTCCTTCTCATAGGAATCATTTGTGATTGTGCCTTCAGTATTTCACTTTTAAGAAACTCCCATCCCTCTTGAGCTCCCTTCTCCTGTCTGGACTTTATGAAAAACCGGTTTCTTAGACTAAAGAACACAAACAAACAGCTTATTGTTCAGGGGGAAAAGTAATTAAATGCTTTTCATAAACCTGTTTATTTATTTTGCACCAATCAGACTGCTGGAAACAATCAAAGAGAACAACTAAAATAAAAAATCCACATTTTTATTAAAACACGTGCTTATTAAACATTCATATAGACATTTTCAGTATACAAAGCACTTTACCAGTATCACATTTCTTTTCACCAGGTAAGTTGACACTGAGGCTAATTTTGCCAAGGGCCATCCCAACCTTCAGCCAAAGGATTTGAATCTGAACAGCTCTCTCATGCCCAAGCACAGCACACTGTAACACAAGATGCTCATTTTCAATCCATAAGAAACTGAGGCTGCTTGCATATGGCAAGGATTTTCTTCACTATGATAAATAGAGATGCACGTGTGGAGATGAACTTCCTAGATGTTACAATTTTCAATAATGGTAATAAATTTCCTAAAGTGATTGATGACCTATGGCTATGGTAATGTTAGTTAATCTATTCCAACCGCCTATCTTTGTCTCTCTATTTTCTTAATACCTACTTGTGATTTTTTGTTGTTGTTCAGTCGCACAGTCAAGTCTGACTCTTCGCGACCCCATGGACCAGATCACGCCAGGCCTTTCTGTCTTCCGCCGTCCTCTGAAGTTTGCTCAACTTCATGTTCGTTGCATCTATGACACTGTATAACCATCTCATCCTTTGCCGTCCCCGTCTTCTTTGACCTTCAATCTTTCCAAGTATCAGGGTCTTCTCCAGTGAGTGCTCCCTTCTCATTTGGGGGCCAAAGTATTTGAGCTTCAGTTTCATTATCTGGCCTTCCGGGGAACAGTCAGGGTTGATTTCTTTTAGGATTGACTGATTTGATCTTCTTGCAGTCCAAGGGACTCTCAAGAGTCTTCTCCAGCACCATAGTTCAAAAGAATCTATTCTTCGGCGCTCGGCCTTCCTTATAGTCCAGCTCTCACAGCCATACATGACTACTGGGAATACCATTGCTTTGACCATGCGGACTTTTGTTGGCAGGGTGATGTCTCTACTTTTTATCATGCTGTTTAGGTTCGCCATCGCTTTCCTCCCAAGGAGCAGGCGTCTTTTAATTTCATGGCTGCTGTCACGGTCTGCGGTGATCTGGGATCCCAGGAACGTGAAGTCTGTCACTACTTCCACAACTTCCCCTTCTATTTGCCAAGGAGTGATGGGGCCGGATGCCATGATCTTAGTTTTTTTGATGTTGAGCTTCAAGCCCACTTTTGTGCTCTCCTCTTTTACTCTGAGCAAGAGGCTCTTAAGGTCCTCTTCACTTTCTACCATTAGAGTGGTATCGTCTGCATATCTGAGGTTTCATCATTTATTCTTCAACCACACTCATCATTGTTTCTAATGTTAAAGTGCACTATAAATTATCCTTTACTAACATTTATACGTTCTACCATAAATTTGTACAATCTTCAGACTTGAATTTCATGTTTGTATTTTTATTGAATAATAAATAAAAATTTTATTGTTAAAAAATGGTGATAAATTAGCTGTCAAGGGCTACAGGAAACCAACTGATAGAAATTCTTTGCTACAATATCGATCCAGTCACCCTAAGCATCTGAGAGATAGTTTACCTAGGAGTCAATACATAAGGATCAGAAGAAACAATACTAGGGAGGTAGATTTCAAAAGGGATGCTGGCAAGTTGTTTCAAGCCTTTAGGCAAAGAGGATATCTTAGTGATATATTAGAAGCAGCATACAGCAAAGTGAAAAAGAATAACAGAGTCATGTATTTACAGGACAAGCAGAAAGGTGAAAACAAGAGAATCACTTGTGCCTTTGAGCTGTCATCTATGTCCCAACACATCAAAAGAGCCATCTTTAAACATTGGCATACTGTTAAGGCCCTCCCGGGATGTGAGTCGTTTCCTTTGATTGGATGGAAGAAGGGCAACTCAATTGGAAATATGATTATAAGGTCAGATATTAGAGCACCAGAGTCTTAAATAATAATTTACCATCAAATTTCTTTAAATGTGGGAGGTGCCTAGCTTGTGAGCTGGTCATAGAGGGACCTACATTTGATTGTCCTGAACTGAATATACATTGGAATATCAAGCTTTTCAATAATTGTAACTCAGTTTATCCTGTCCTTATATATAAACGTGTATTTGCATGGCAACATTCTATGCTTGCCAAAATCAGTTGGCTGCCTGTATTGCCCATCAGAAGGTGTGCCTGAGTCCCGCCTACAGAGCAAGCTCCTGCCAAAACTCCAATCCGAACAGTTTACCTCAGCAGCGAGCAGCCATTTGCCTGACCAGCCTTCTTCAGTCATCAGGATATCAGTGGAAGAGCAGCCGCGGCCATTTGCCTGCCAACC
>NW_015165240.1:1473677-1555755 GCF_001447785.1 Gekko japonicus | reverse complement strand
CCTGGAGAAGTTGGCATAACACCTGGTGCTCCCACCCGCTGGTGACCGAGGCCACAACTTTGGTCCATTTAGTGGGTGGGCAACCCTTCTCCAAACTAATGCTAACAGTGCACTGTGAGACATCTAATGATGAAAGTATGTTTCCTTTGCTAGCTGTTTATTGTCTTATGCAGCTGAGTGAGGCAGGAAGGGAGAACCCCTTAGTGCTGAGCATCATCTAAAGCTGATGGCACATGGGATCCCCTGAATATATCCATAGACAATGTGGGAAGTCTCTGGAAACATGTGGCTAGCTGTCTGTATATTTTTTTAAAAAAATCAGTCAGCCCTCTGAATGACCAAACCTCTTTGCCAGACTTATGTATAGGCCACACTCCATTTATGAGGGCATGGAGTCTCTTTAAAAATGGTTCAGATGATCAGTTGATAATAGTGTTAGAGATTCAAATCCAACCTCTTGTGACCTCTTCAGAACAGCTTATAAATATTTTTAAGAAGCTTCCACACATATATGTTGCACCAGCAGCTAGATTGGGGGAAAGAACCACATATCTATCACCTGTTTTCTCACATATTTCATCATCCAGTTAGAAACAGATGCAAAGAAGCCAACTTAGTTTCTAGCAGGATCAGATGTTAGAGAAACAGTGCAGGCCAAATGGAAGCAAAAACAATCCACACATAAAATGATAGACCACATTACTACATTACGCCAACTGTATATATACTCAAACCATTAAAATGGAACTTTGGAGGATGCTTATTTCGAACTGATATCAAACATACACTATATATTCTATATTCAGTACATGTTATGCAGCTGTCACAGTAATCTGTCAATGAAACTACAGTTTTGTCGAATTTTACCATCCATCACTTTTCCATTTCGTTCCCTTACCTGTTTTCTCTCTCATCTTCCTTCCTCTACTTGTTCAGAAAGGGATAATTTTGCACAGTAAGATATCTTCAGAATAACCAGGGTGAAATTCAAAAGGATACTTGTAAAGATGGAGAGCTATGTAAATCCAATCTGTAATAACTACAGTTAACCAGGGGAAATGCACCATATTGTTGGTCTGCAGGGAGCACTTTTATTACCATCTCATCAAGACATTTCCCCTTCTAGTTATGAAGACATTCCCTACCTGAAAAATTAATCCCAAAGAACCTTATTACTCCATTAGGAGACCGCGCAAAAATATGGTGAAGAGTTTGATCAAAGGAATTCCTATTATAAAAAATGAATGCTGCATTTCTCCACAATACACTCAGGCTATGTTTGCATGTTAAGTTTTGCCATGTTTCCTTGCTTCTTAAAGCTTAAAACAACATAGAAAAAAGAGTTTGTTCATACCTGAGTCAAGGAGGGTAAAATCTTACTTATCATCACAGTTCCCTGTAATGTGCACTAGGGTGCACTAGTGCACAGATTCTTGGACCTCAGTGCAGGGTTTTTCAGCCCAACACAGCAGATCTGAGGAGTAGGTGGCCCCTCCCACCCTCCCTCCCCACCATCCCCACCCTCCCTCTCATTAACTGGCTTGGCTGTGGGTCGTATAAAGAGAGCCCTCCTGCTGTGCTGGCCATAGTGTGAGCTCAATACTGGACTGGAGCCCTTGCTGCCACCCAAGAAAATCTGTTGCTGCCCAGCCTGGCCACATCAGGTGAGCTGCCCCTTTGATCAACCTTCTCTGCCATGGAGGGAGGATGGGCCCAGCCAAGCTGCAGGGTTCCCTTCCCCCCATGAGCCTTAAGTTGAATGCAGCAGTGAGGCTCTTCATTGGCCTCTCACAAGGTCTGGGTGGCCTGCAGCTGTGTGGGATCCTCTGCCTGGGAGAGAGGTCAGGAGAGGGCCCCAGCTAGGCTGCACATTTCCCTTCCCCCCAAGGGCTTTTGAGAAGAATGCAGCAGAGAGGCTCTTCATGGGCGTCTCACTGCTAGTGCCATGGGGGGCCCTGCAGGGATTCGCTTTGCCTAGGAGAATGGAAAGTCCAAAGTTTTCAGTGCAATCCTAAAGACAGTTACACTCTTTTAAGCCTATTGACTTTAGTGGGTTTAGAACCATATATCTTTACACTGTATCTGATGGTGAGGTTTGACTCTAGAAAGCTGTCCAGAGGCTGGCACAGACCATGTCAACCACCAGCATGGCACTGCCATTCATCCAAGTTGCAGGCAAGGAACCCATGGCTTGCGGCCCCCAGGAGAGGTCTAAAGCTGCCCAGAATGGGCTAGCAGCAGCAACAGCATTGACATAGCTGTGATCAACACTGCAATTTCCAGCAAGTGCCAAGAATCACTGGCCGTGCCCCCACAGCTGCATCAGCAAGGGCCAGTAGGGTTCCCAAGTACCTACCGCCAGAAGATTCTTGCTTGAAACACAGGCGCTGCACTATTCCGTCGGCCAGACATGACATAGGCACGTAGCTGGGTGATGCTCTGGTAATGGGACTGGAAACTCGATGGTACCATCGAGTTTCCAGCCCCATTGCTAGAGCGTCACCCAGCTATGTGCCTACGTCACGTCTGGGTGACGGAATAGTGTAGCGCCTGTGTTTTCCCCATGGGAATGGTCCCGTGAAGAACTATACATCCCCCGCTGAATTAAGGTAAGTACTTGTGAGCCCTGAGGGGCAGAGCAGCTCCTGCTCTTGAGGAGGCACTCTTGTTGGTCCCCAAGGTACTACTGGATTTGAAGCTAGCTCTTCTACTGCAGACCAACATGGCTGCCCTCCTCAAACTGTAAATACAGGATCTAATGACAATGAGCTGCTTTGGAGGGCCCCCCAAATCTGTGAGAGACTTACTCAGTGCATTAACCCACTAAAGACAGGCAACAAAGTCTATTATTATTGGCTATTAAAATGGCAAAATACAGTGCTGCTAAAATATCCTCGTTATTGATGAGCTTTGCTTTGAGGGGCTTATATTCTAGAATGAATATCCATGAGCATTTGCAAAATAAAAGGCAGCACTGAGAAAATGGTTCTGGTGAAACAATGAGCCAACTCAAACTTTGCTGCTGCAATGTTATTAAGTGGCCTTTGAACATGGTAGTTAGGTGTGCAATACCTATTATGCTACTAAAGTTAATAATGCTGTTCACTTTAGCAAATTCAACCTTCACTGCTGCAGTGCAAAAAGGAAATAATGTGGTGTTGCAGCTATGTAGTTCTGCTGCAACCTGGCCACTTAAAAAAAATAATAAAGGCTGTGTTTTCGTCCATTGAAGCCAATGGGAGATACGGCTTTCTCCAATTACTATTGTTCATATGACTGCTCTGAAATGTTCTCTAATCTTTACATGACACCCAGAGTGCTCACTGAAATTTAAAAATAAAGCATCTCCAAAAGCAGAACACAAAGGAAAGAAAGATGCTTGCATTATGATGGATGAAATTAAACTTCCATTTCCATTGCAAATGCTTGGACATATGGACTATAATTGGGGGACTTTTAAGCAGAGATTTCAGCTGTATCTCAACATACAGCAGTTAGTGTGGTTGAAAAGCCTGACAAATGAAAAATAGCACTGCTTCTCACAACTGCAAGGTCACCAGCAATTGATAATTTGAATATATTTACATATATTTTCTAGCTTCTGAGTAAGAAGTTTGTGTGAGTGTGTGAGGGTAAAACATAAAAGTATACTGGGATAGGTGAAACAGCAAAATGGACACTTTGATTATATACATTTTGTGCTTTAGGACAAGAAGTCATAGATAACAACAAGACTCCAGCTGGTAAAAAAACAACAACAACAAGAGAAACAATCATTGTCTCCTCTTCACACTATAAACAGCACTCGGACAGGTGGACTCTGATTTCCCTTTCTCAAGGCTAGTGGATGTGTAATTTATCTGTTGACCAGTTTGCTCCATAGATTTTGGAGCAACGTGTTTTACAATTTAGTTACAATAGTGCAAGACTAATTCTCACTGGCACCAGTTTCTTCAAGTCTGACCCTATATTTCAAAGTACACTAATATTGCATACAGAAGCACCAGGGATGTTTCTTCATGTTCACACAATGATGAGCACTCCTGACACAGTCATCCACAAAGATGAAAAGCTGTTCAGTTCTGTCATTGACACATTGCAAACAGTGGTGGAGGCTGCTTGAAAAAACATGTTGGGACCTGGAGATACACAGATAGTACAGTAGTATATGAACAGTCAGCATGCACCTGAGCAACAAGAACTCAATCAACACCTTTGTAGGACCAGATGGGACATGATTGGTCTCTTTATATTATGGTATCCTGTCACAACTTGATGGACGTGTGCAGTTCTAGGACTGCAGCACAACACAAGGAGACTGAGATGAACAGTTAACACTGCCACTAAATGCCCATGGTACTGCAGGGAGTCAGGGACTTTGGAACTGCCTGAATTCCTAGTTCAAAATCCCAGGACCTAATAACCTGGTTGTAGAGCTGATCTTCATGTGAAGAGGCTAACAAGCTGCTACAGACATGGTGAGCCATTTTACAGTAGTGATATATAAAGCTTCCTGAGAAATGCCATTAGCTGTTATCAAAACACTTTGTGCTGCCTTCAAAATTCTTCAAACATTTCACTCCAACAGGAACCTGAAACTTCTTTTTCAAATTTTACTTTGAAAGAAATCCAATAACACCCTAGGGTATTAAAAAAACAACAACACACCTCCATGAAGAAATGTTACTTTTGTTAGAACTCTTGCTGCCGAATACATACTTATGTATGTGTACATTCACAAATGTACACCATAAAATGGCAGTAGATTATTTTTGTCTTTGCACAAACATGGGCAGCTACAATATTTTGAAAGAAAGAAGATATAATTGTAAAATTTTTATCCAGCTTAAATTCCAACACAAGGGATAGATTAAATGGAAAGGGGATATTTTGGTTTGACAAGGACTTGCAGGGGGCATGCCATTTTCTCCTGTGTCCTTCCCTCACTATTTACTCTTTCCTTTCCCTGGCACCCTCCATATAGAATCATAGAATCATAGAGGTGGAAGGGGCCATACAGACCATCTAGTCCAACCCCCTTCCCAATGCAGGACCAGCCTTCTTCTCCCCTTTTCTGCTTCTTTCTCTTCTTCCCATCTACCAGCCAACCTACATTTATCTACTCCCCATCTTCAGCTTCCCCTCATTTCCTACATCTGGCAGTCTCTCCCTGGAAAAGTCTAGCTGAGTTAGATGGTGGCATCCAGTCCTGAGCCTGTCCCAGTTGTGTAGTGGTCCACACAGCCAGGCCAGGCCAGGCACGGTTGCACAGTGGCTGCTGCTAGTGCTGGGCTGGTGCCATTGGGCTTGCTCACCACCCACCCTATCTTTGTCTCCCTGGGCTGAGTTTAGGGTTGCCATGCCATGCCTGCCAACCAGTGGAAGGCTCTGAGTGGACACATGAGGGGTGTGATGTCCTGTATGCTGCTACGTCACTTCTGGGGAAAACCTGGAAGTGAAATAGGTAGTTTTTCTGGTGATTCCTAGAGCTACCCTACGTGACTTGTACTCCACATAAATTTTACTCCTCAAATCCAGGGGTCATTTCGTAGAAAAAGAGCTAGGGGGACTCATTAGCATAACTCATTAGCATATGCCACACCCCCTGACATCACCGGAAGTGTGTCCTCCCCACAGCCGGCGGCAACCTCCAGCAGGCACCAGCAGGGAGCTCCAGGCCCCGCCCTCCCGCACCTCACCCGGGAGGATGGCGTCCCCCCGCGTCCCCCCCAAATGACCCCTGCTCAAATCGTTAAGCCAGAACCAACTAAATCATTCCCAAGTAATCTTCCATTTAGTGGGATGGCTCAGACTTAATTAGTTTCAACAATGGAAAATGCATGAGAACATTTTTTGAAATATAACTGTCTAAACATAACTAAGAAGGCCAATGAAAACAAGTATGGGGAAATAAAGAAATTCTTAGGTTTATCTGCTCAATGTGAACCATGGTGTTTTGAATGATTTCTTTTGTACCACAGTACAGAAAAAGCACAACCAAACTTACCTCAACAGACATGCATTTCTATCATAGTTCCATTGCATGTTGTGACAAACTGACCTAAAAAACTAGGATGCTTAGTGCATCAAACTCAGAGAGCTGGGGCATTAGGGGCTAATGCCTCACTGAAAAGCAGTTTGAGTGACAAGCTGCTGCCTGCTTGCACCCCATCCCTTTCTCTCTGATTGGTCAGCACCAGCTGAGGAGAGTTTTATAAAATCTTGTGAGTCTTGTCAGAGAGTCAGTCATCATTTGGATTTTGACTTGGCAGTTGCCAGTCAGGAGGAGTGTGTGTGTCTCAGTATGAAGGAAACAGACAAGTCACTTGAGAGGTGAAAGGACACAACTCCTAGCCTTTATTTTATTTATTTGTTTGTTTGCTTGTTAGTTAGTTAGATTTTTACCCCACCCTCCCAGCTGAGGCCAGCTCAGGGTGGCTTACATAAAAACAGTATAATATTAAAAACAACAAGAATTCTTAAAACCATAGATATAATAGTACAATAAAGTGCTAGTGCTTAGTTTCCTCATCATACAGTCAGTTCCTTGATCTTCTTCAGCTATCCTGGGCAGTCAATTAGGACAGTAATTGGAGGATCCCGGGGATCAGGGCTCTCTCATCATAGGCCATCAGATGTCAGTAGTGGTGGTGGCTCCAAAAGCCTGGCAGAAGAGCTCCATTTTACAGGCCCTGCAGAACTGCAACAGGTCCGCAGGGCCCTGATCACCTCTGGGAGCTCATTCCACCAGAGTGGAGCTACCACCGAGAAAGCCCTGGCCCTAGTTGTCACTAGCTTGGCCTCATTATTTGGGAGGGTCAGCCAATTCTGGGTCTTCGATTGCAGTGCTCTCTGGGGTACATATGGGGAAAGGTGGTCCCTCGGGTATGCAGGTCCCTGGCCATAAAAGGGCTTTAAAGGTAAGAACCAGCACCTTGAACCAAATCCAGTATACCAGAGGCAGCCAGTGCAATGTCTTTAGATGTGCTCCCAAATGGGGAGTCCCATCAGTAGCCTGGCCTTGGCATTTTGCACCAGCTGCAGTTTCCAGATTTGAGACAAGGGCAGCCCCATGTAGAGGGCATTACAGTAATCCAGTCGCGAGGTGACCATCATGTGGATCACTGTTGCCAAGTCGTTGCGTTCGAAGAAGGGAACTAACTGCCTAATCAGCCTGAGAAGGTAAAAGACCAACTTGGCAGTGGCTGCTACCTGGGCCTCCATTGTTAAGGAGGCATCCAGGAACACTCCCAAACTTCTGACCTTCGGCACTGGCACCAATGGTGCCCCATTGAAAGTTACAGTACACTTGGGGAAAAGTTCAGAAAGAACTTAATGTCTAAGTGTCAGCACTAGCTGAATTCTCTTTTTATTCACTGTCACCAGAACTGGGGCTTACATTTGCCAGAAAAAGTTGGGTAGTTACTGGGAAACTGCCAGCCTAGCCAAACAGAAAAGGGTTATCGCTCCTAGTGAAAGGAGGATATTCCTTACCCAGTTAATGAGAGGGTTCAATGCGTAAGGGACCTCTGGTTTGAGATGTGAAAAGGGAAATGGTCCTCAAGAGTACAGAAAGGGAAAGAAGGAGTCAGCTGGGCTGAGGCAAGGAGTGGAGAGCACATGGTGAGTTGCTGATAGTAGGGGATTTTTCTTTCTCCCTTTGCCTTCCTAGCTGCTGTGTGGGAGCTGTGAGAGAGTTGGGTTCTTTGTGAGTGGTTCTGTTTAAGTCTGTTTGGGGCTGTTTGTGCTTTGAGGGTTGTTGGAGGCTGAGTTGCTGTGGAGTGCTGTTGATTGAAAGCCACCCCCCTTGTTGTGCTGGGGTCTGCTGTGCTGGGCAGGAAGGGGCCTTTTGAAACAATGGGCTGCTTCTCACCTAGGGCTCTTGCCCTGTGGGTCATAGCCTGTGGTTCATAGCCTGTGGTTCTTGCTTGGAGGCCTTGTAACAACCTGAGTAGAGGGCTGCTACTGAGTTCTGGAGAGAGAACTGCTGGCAAGGTAGCCATATGGTCAGTCTTAAAGTTTTCAGGGTACATCACCACAACAAGAGTTTACACTGGAGTTTGAAGAAAGTTCCTGAGGCTGTAGAAGATAGCATTGCTCCTTGGAAGATGGATAATGAAGGATCTATTCCAGTGACCTACCTGGGTTGCACCATGATAATTTTCTGCCATGCCATGAAATGTGTTATACATGCTGCAAGTGCAAGCTTATAAAAATGCTTGAGGAGAAGGTGGGAGAACATGAGGCACAAATCTGTATACTGAGGAACATCAGGGAGGCAGAAAGGTTTTTATATGTGACAGAAGAGGGGCTCCTGAGAGAACGGCAAGAGCTAGCAAATCCTAAGCAAGAGGAAGGAAGTAACAAGGAACAGGTGGGTGAGTGGAAGAATGTGATTTTGAGGAGTAAGATAATCAGGAAACACAGCCAATGGAGCTGCAAAATCGATACCAACCGCTTCTGACGACGGAAGATCAGAATAGCACATTCTGAGATCAAAAGGATGTGACTGACACACAAACACATAGGCAGAGAAGGAACCAAGCTATCCCATGGAGGAAGAGACGAGTAGTGGTGGTTGGTGACTCCCTACTGAGAGAGATGGAAGAAGTTGTATGCAGACCGGACAAGGAATCTCGAGAGGTCTGTTGTCTTCCTGGAGCATGTATCCGAGACATGACTGAGTGAATTCCAAGACTGGTTAAGACCTCTGATTGCTACCCACTACAGCTGATTCATGTGGGAACAAATGATACGGCCTGAAGAAACCTTGAATGGATCTCCAAAGACTTTGAGGCTCTGGGCAAGAAAGTGGTGTTCTCCATTTTACCTGTTGAGAGCCATGGAGCTGGAAGGGAGAACAGGATACTGGAGGTGAATGGCTGGCTATGTAGATGGTGCCATCAAGAGGGATTTGGCTTCCTGGACTATGGTATGTACGTCCGACCTGAAGGACTGTTGCCGATGGATGGGGTGCACCTTACAAAGAATGGGAGGAATTTTGGTCTTCAGAAATCTGGATCCTTTTTTCTTCATGTGCATCAAAAGAATCACATGTTCCCTAAGGTATTAACAAGTCCATATGTGGCCAGGGACCAGAATACCTTTGGGACCGTCTCTTCCCATATGTGTCCCAAAGAACCTTGCGCTCTTCTGACCAGCACCATTTAGTAGTCCCTAGTCTGAAAGACATCTGTCTCACCTCACCACCTGGCCTGGTGGAACATTCTTCCAACTGAGATCAGGGCTCTGTGGGATTTATTGCAATTCCACAGGGCCTACAAAAAAGAACATCAAATTCCCCTGTCTCAATTGTCTCAACTGCCTCAACTACTCTATGGTGCTATTTACATTTATTGGCACCAGGAGTGTTTGAGTTATTCCATCAGAATGATCCACTGCCTGTCCCTGGCATGAACTCAGTGTGCACAGAAATAGAACTAACTGCCGAGCTGCTAGTTAGGTATTTAAATTAGTCATTTAGATGTTAACTTTGTTGGGATTAATGTTTTTAATTGATTTTATGTTTTATAGAATTATCTAATCATTTGATGATGTAAGCTGTTCTGAGCCCGTTCACGGGTAGGGCAGGATATAAATCTCAATAAATAAATAAATAAATAAACAAACTTCACTCTGGACATGGTCATGGGTGGTGACAAAGGTTGTGTGTGTGGGGAGTGTATTTTTGCCAATGCCCTAGTGCAGCTCTGCTGTAACACTAATTTTCTGCCCTCCTTCGAAAATTCACATTTTTTTTTCTGTTTGTGATTCTCTAATTTGATCCTACACACTGGTCGTCATCTTGACAGTTTCTTAAAGTCTCTCATGTACCAATTGCATTTTTTCTTCCAAATGGATCAATCTTGAGTGATTCCTAATTTCCACAGTTTGCTGAAGGTTCATGTGGCTCAGCCGCCATTTTAACTTAAGGCTTTTGGAGACTGCCAAAATGCCCCCCCCCAACTTAGTGCACTAAGCTTCTCATTTACCACCATTACCATTGTTTTAACAGAGGTATTTTTGGTTGTATGTGGTTCCCCTTTGTCAAAGTTCCATTGATTCTATACTGTTCAGATCAGGTGTAATAGACAATTATGAATATCCACTGTAATACACATTTTATCATACGTGCAGCTGGTATGATACAGTACAATTCATGTCAGTACAATTCTCTGTATCACCTGACAGAGTGAAATAGATCACTAAACTACCTTAGGGTAACTCAAAGTTAATTAAATTATATGGAATCAATTTGGACTGGTGGTAAGTAGTAAGGGGAGGATATACATGGACCAATGAGTGAATGTTCATTGAGGGCATAAGGGACAGAAGAAATCAAGATAAAAAGAGATGCATGGATTTGGAGGAAGGAGATGTTCATTGGAGTGAAAACTGCTCACAGGAACTCCACAGGTACTACTGGAGAGATAGTAATCACTCAGTTTGCACACTAAGCTCTGTGTTACCCTTATGCCTGAGGGAGGCTGCGTACAATTGTTTCTCCTTGGGGAAAAGGTTGGCTGTCATTCAGTAAACTTTTGAAGCAGTTATGATGTGGTTCCATTTGCACTCCTCCATTTCCATTTAGAGTGTGACCATTTCAACACTTTAAACAAATTCATATCTTCAGGCCATTTTTTTTAATGATATATGAGAAATTTACTACTGAGCTAGGCTGAGGCCAAATGCCTCTAAAAGGAAAAATATTTCAGATACTATGTTCATAAAAGGTATATATAGTAGACTGATGAAAACTACAGTACACAGGGTTATAAAATGGCCTTACTAGGCTTCCAGACGAACAGCTTTTCAGAATTTCAGGCTGCCACAATCTGACAGTAGACTGTAAAGACTTCTACTAACAAACATCATGGTGCTAGTTTTATGAACCATTTATTGCTTCTCTGTAAACAGACACATTCCTCATGTAAACATCACATATTGTACATTTATTTCCTGAAGCTGGGCAAGCTTGGATTTTGTACTGAGCCGTGTTCATCAGATCTCTAAAGACTGAAGGGGTTCAGTGTGATGTGCAGATACAAATGACGTATGTGCAGATACATATTATAAAACTTATATTAGCTTTAATTAAATCAAAATGATGGAGCAGTAGATTGCTTTTCTTTACATTCTTCAGTTGTTCCAGATTCTTCTCTAACTTCTACTGCTAGTTGATATTGATGGTCAGGAGGCTATCATAAATGAGTAGCAACTAAGTTACTGCTCTAAGCTTGGAACCCAGGCAACGGTTGCCCAAATACTGGTGATTGCTTGTGGTAGGCTTTAGGGAACTTGCATTAAAGAGATGTGAATCAATTAATTGCAGTTCCATTGTAATGATTAATAATTAAATACTAATAACAACAAAAACAACACATTAATAATAATTAAATAAACCTCATTTAACTCATATTTATTGCCTGGCATCTTTCTTTTGAAGCATGGGGGCAAAAACATGTGCAATATGCCTTATTCAGTTCTGTCTGTTTGCTTGCATCTTTGTTCCTCTACCATTTCTAATGCAGATATGCACAATGATACAATGTTGGGTACTCAATGGAATTATACTCCCACACATACTATTGCATCACAGTATTGTTTGTGCAAGTTGTATTGATTCTCTCATGTTCTGAGCATAGATTTTGAAAAGTTGTATAACTATAATCTTGATACAGACAATCACATCAAGACTTTCTAAAGTGCCATATCTTGGGGTTCAATAAGATCAAGTGAGAAACACATGCAAACGAGCTGAAGGAATGGATCTCCATAGAGTGTGATGTTCAACATTTAGAAACAAAGAACAGAACATTGGAAGGTTCCTGATTCATATATTCCACTGTTGAAATATGGCCTGGAGTTCAGATGAGAAGAACTTTGGAAGCATCCAGATTTCTTGATTAATTGAACAGTGTTCTTTGAATATATATGCCCAGACTGCACAACATGTGGAACATCAAGCCAGCATGAGCTCCTAAGCAATATATGACAGCTCATGCCCTGTTTCTCCTGTGCCCACAAAAAGCAGAACCAAGCCCAAGAACTGGCTGATGGTCTGTGTTTTGTGGACCACAAAGTATGGCATCCCTTTATGTGGATCATATGATTAATGGATTCTTCACTGTGAAGACTTCTCCCAAATGAAGCATACAGACATATATAACTTATAAATTCTTGTCTGAAAGATCACACTTGTGCAGATGCTCCAACTGCTGAAGTTCTGGATGTTTCTCACATAAAGGTAATCAAGTGTACCATTAAAATACATGGATTCTTAGTTTAAGCTTCTCCAAATGGGGACTAAGATGATAACACAGAACTCACTAGCATTTGTGGCTTAATTTGGATTTGGTACTTCAGTGGCAGGAGATAAAAAGCTGTTACAGCTATCAACCTACCTCTTTAGCATGGTGATTAACATTTCCTGAGCCAATTTTCATTAATGAAATTTTGTTTCATAAGTGTAAATATGCATTCTGAATGTCTAGCTAAAACTCAATGGCATGCTAAAGCAACTCCAGTGGCAAAAAAATTATACTCTTTGAAAGCTAAAAGAAGAGACAACCTGACAACAATCAATGGTGTGGTATTTGGGATAAATGTATTTGAAAGGATTTTACATGCATGTTTATGTCTCTTTTTACAGCTATGAACATAGCTTAGTATAATAAGTCACAGGACAAATCAAGCCTTCCCCATGTTTTGTTTTGTTTTATTTTGTTTTGTCTGGAAACAAGAAGCATGACCATTCAGGCGTACTGTAAATACTTTAGATCTTTGGACCATTATGACCGGTAATAAACTGAATGGCCCCTTAGTGTGAATGGTGAAAGTTGCAAAAACAGGCCACCAACAGCCAAGGTAGGATTCTTTACCTATTCAGTCAGGGGACTTCCCAGATGTGCCACAATTTTTATTTATTTTTATAGTTTGATTTATTACCCCGCTCGAACCCCCGCTAAGGGGTCTCTGAGCGGCTTACACTTTGAATCTCATACCTAATCTATGGCCACAGAACACAGGGTGGGGGGGCAGTCCCTATCAGCACCCAGTGGAGGTACCGGATGGTCTTCGGGTCGGCGTTCCTCGGCTTGATGTCTCTCAGCTGTCTTCTGGCTCCATTTCAACGGTCACCCCTGCGGTGGGTCAGCTGGGCCCCTCCGACGTGCGGCGTGCTCCGGCGCGGCTGCAGCTCTGTCCTTCCGGCTCTGCCACGCCTGCGCCGTCCGCTTTCCCCACGTCGTCCGACTCCGCCTCTCCGCCACCGTCTGCTTCCGCCGTTTGAGCTGTACCGGGACGCCATCTTTCCAGCCGCTTACTCGCCGCCTCTCCTCTCCGCCAGTCTTTGACACTCCAGCAACCCCCTCGACGGGGGAGGGTGCTCCCTACCCTCTAAGGTAGGTACCCATTCATCTACTTGCGCAAAGGTGTTAATCGATGCTTTCGAACCGCTGGGTTGGCGGGAGCTGGGACAAGGGCCAGTTGCTCACACTGGCCGCGGTGGGATTCGAACAGCTGTAGCAGCTGTCCATAGATAGATGTTACTGGCAGGCGTTTAACCGCCTGCGCCACCGCTCCCAATGGGGTGGGGGAAGACAGGGGAGATGCTTCTACAAACCTGGTGAATCCCCTTGATTGCACAAAAATCACCAAAGTTAAAAGGGGATGTTTAAAATTTCAAAAAATAGAGAAGTGATATGTGCACAGGTGCACACATTGCAATGTCAAAGGAACAAAAGGCCAAACAAAATCTTACAAGCCTAGGGTTTCCATTACGGGGTGCCTAGCACTTGAGAAAGCTGTGACAGAAGGGGGAACAGGGACAAAACAAAAATGAGAACAGGGGAAAGAAGAAGAAGAAATGGGAGTGTGGGGCCAGTGTGGGGATGGGATCTGCTTTCCTCTGGAAGTTGTTTTGGGTTCTCAGCTTCTTCAGTTAAGCAGTGCTAAATAAAATCAATAAAATATGAAGGGCAAACAGATAAAATCGACTGCTGTCGTTCCTACAGGCACCCTTGAATGCCCTCCTAAATGATTTGGCCTTATAAAGGGCAAAAGTGTGGATGCCCTCCTGATATTCTCAGGAAGGTCATTGTACACATCCTTATTCATTGTTGACATTTACAACCAAAAGGCCATCGTCTTCAGATTACCCTGTGTTACAAGAAAAGGGAAGAAGGGAGCAAGCCACTGAATGTATTATTTCCTTTCCCCTCTACTGTATCTCTGGTACCCCTTATGTGTCTTACTGGTTGGTCACCTTTCTTAAATCTCTTGATATTCCTTCTCCCTAGATGTTACAGTATGCACTAAATATTTTGAAGCACCCTTTGCAATAGACTCAGTAGTCCCAAGTGTGGTAATTTAATTCTAGAATACTTCAGTACTTGTTCTCAGAGCCCATGATACTATAAAACATAAAGGAGCTGAGACTGGGACTTACTCTGCACCGCTTTTGTGAGCTCCAGGACTGGGGAGTGTTGCACATACAAGAGGCTCGTTGCCATTCCAGGAGCCACACTGATGCAAACACAGGCTTGGTGATCTGGCATCACTACCTGCCTGCCCCTCCTCAATATAAGCAAGCCACCGTCGGGACCTTGTCCCCTGTTTCACATTGTTGTTGTTTTTCCCAGAGTGAAGGAGTACGCCTGGCTCCTTCAGTGGATGGTCTACGTAGCTGGCTGGCTGGGCCCTGATTCTCACCCGCCTTCTTCCAGTCAGATACCTGGCAGGCAGCCCACACTTCCTTGGGAGATCTTGCTCCAGCCTTCACTGGTCATGCTTTAAATCCTCCAAACCAGCTATTCGTGGGCCAGCAAGAGAATTAGCAGTGGATCCTGCGGTGGTGGCACCCTCAAGCCAGGGCCCCACATTCTTTCACACTCACAGGACAGGATTTAAAGCCTCTAGAACAGATCTGGCGGCGGGGTGTGTGTGTGTGGATTTTCAGACTGCAGCATCCTTTGGAGCCTGGCCTCAATTTAAAGCTCTTGGATCAGTTGTTTGGCAGTGAGAAACAATCAGCTCTGATCTTCCTGCAGCAGCCAGCATCAGAGCCAGGAACCTGGTATCAGCTGGGGTCCTCTGGTACCTCTGGGGTTGGAAGGGTTCAGGCTGGCTTAGCAACTAAGCAGCAGCAGAGTGGTGTGGTGGCAGAGCCCCTTGGATTTAACCAACCCTTCTCTTCTTAGGGGTTGGAACTTTCAAGGATCCAAAGGGGGCTTAAACCCTCAGGCACCCAGCTTGGCACATACATCTTTCTGTAGGGGCCGGTGTTCCCTCTAAGCTGAGTTAGTGTGAGCTAGCTCACAGTTTTTTAGCCTCTGTCTCACACATTTTTGTCTTAGCTCAGGAAGGACGGTTCCAGAGCAAACTAATTTATGCAGTAGCCAAATGGCTCGCTCACAACTTTAATGCCAATAGCTCACAAAGTAGAATTTCTGCTCACAAGACTCCACAGCTTAGAGGGAGCATTTAGGGGCCTGAGACTGCAAGCGTCTGGGATACATTGAAGGTTTGTGGATACCTGTGTAGACATTGCTTACATTCACTGTGGCTTTCACTGTGTGCTCGGCCCTCCTGTTGGATTACGTATTATGAGAGGTTTTTTCACGTGGGTGCATGGTGAGGGATTCAAACCCCCCATCTCGGTGGAAGTTTGGGCACTGGGAAGTATCCTTTTGACTATGGAGGCTGTGCCTGCATGCCCACATCCCACAGTTTTTGGGGACTCCTTTAAGGGGTCTTGGGGTGGAGCCAATTCACCGGCATGCCCAGCTCAGGGGCTGTCAGATGGGCTCACACCACCAGGTGGTGAGGGAACTACATAGCAGTTGGTACCCACATAGATCCTGGGGTTTGCCACTCCTTGCATGTCCCCCATGGGGGATGGCAAATCGGATGGCAGGTAGGTCACTCGATTCTGGATCTGTCTCCATGCTTTGCCAATGCTCCTGTGGCATCCTTTTAGTTCTCCAAATCATTTGTTATGTAGTATCTTTCCATGCCTGCAATCCTCTCTTGCCCTTGGGCCCACACTTGTAATGCTTCTCTGGCATGAGCTATTTGATTTCTCAGATATTAGTCCAGTGAGAAATACAGTAACTTACAAGCAAAAGCCACAAGCTTTGTAGGAGTGGGTCACGAGTGGTTAAAAATGATGATGGTAGTATAGTGTCATAATCAAAGTCTAATCGTCTCATTAATTAAGAGCAATATCGTGGTACATATTGGGTTCTGGAATGATTATTACTCAAATGCCTACTAAAATGTGCGAATTTATCTTCTGGCATAGTCTGCAGGCAGGCAAAGCATTTGGTGGAGGTTAAAAAGTTCAATTGCTGCTTTAAAGCGTGCTTGAACTTTAGGCATGAATAATCATTGATCTGCTCTTCAGCTAACCAATTTTCAAATCCCCCTCCCTGTTCCAGTGCTCTAATTACTTCCACCCAACACAGGAATAAAAAGCTCTTCGTTGTCTTCACTGTGTGGTGATGTAATACTCTATGTAATTGTGTCTCTAACAAAGAAATAAGGCTTGGTGTAATTTCAAAGACTACAACACTGGAACAAACAATGTTTCATTCTGCAAAATATACAGCAGCTGAAAGCTAACATATCCATGACCTATGCTTTCTTCTACGCTCAGGTACATTCAGTGGGAATCTCTTATAACTAATAACTACTGTTATGGTACACTGCTGTGTTTTGGGGGGAAAACAGACCAAGTTCTTTGTGAGACTTCAGTTGAACCTCCATTATATTGAGATGAGAAAACATGTAAGCATCTCAAATGGGTGTGGTGGGGGAGAATCAGCCTACAGATGTCACACTTTGGCCACTGTTACAAAGAGATGGCAAATGTCAACATGGAGGGAGATTGATCAAAAATGTCCTCTAGTGTGACATCCATTCATTTTCATCTGCATCCCACTTGCTTCTATTGCACTCTGCATTATAGGTCCCATTGTGTACAGAGAACCCCCTGATCCTGGGGAAATATTATCCAGATCCTCCTTTGATGGGAAGTTTCACCCCACTTTCAGATTGAGTTAATAGAAAGTCCTTGCTTCTGAAGGACCTCTTGAATTATGGGCTAGCAAGGAGCCAGTCATTGTCACTTGTGCCACAAGGCCTTATTGATGTCTCTGTGGGAATGACAATCTGTCTGAAGTCTTGTAAGCATTCTTGCACTTTCATTTTTACTTTCTGTATTCTGTTATTTCCACCTTCTAAAATTTTGCACTAGCTTATTTGTGTATGCATAAAATAAAATCTTTTCTCATTTTGCTCTTTGATTCTGAAAAACTCTCTGGATTATTTTCTCTCATGAGCCTGTTTCTCAAGCATACTCTATCACCTAAGGGAGAAAAGTGAGGTGAGAACCTTTCCCCTATTTCAAGCATGCACACAGACTATGTTCAAGAGAGCCAGTTTGGTGTAGTGGTTATGAGTGCAGACTCTAGTCTGGGAGAACCAGATTTGAGTCCCCACTCCTCCACATGCAGCTGCTGGTGTGACCTTGGGTCAGTCACAAGTTATTTCAGAGCTGTTCTCTCAAAAGCAGTTCCCTCAAGAGCTCTCTCAGACCCACCTACCCCACAAGGTGTCTGTTGTGGGGAGGGGAAGGCCTCTTCTTCTTCCTGAGGCAAGAGCCACCTACTAATGACCCCCAAGGGCACCACCTCCAGGAGTCATGCTGCTGAGTCCCCTCAGCTCCTCAGGTTTTGTCAAGTCAGGGGTGTCCATTATCAAAGTACAGATTTATGATCAGGCTATGTGCAATCAAGAGGCCAATGTTCAAGAAAGCAGCCTGGTCCCCATGGTGCACCCTAATCAAGACTCTTTTCTATGACTCTCCAAGACTTCACACACTCAGACCATGATTAACAACTGATGATTGCAGGACAATAACTAAGATACTGCACACCATTCAGGAATATCTCTTACAATACCAGCTTGCTTAGAAACTTCATCAAATGTTCACTCAAGAAGGATAATCTAATTTCCTGTCCCATCAACAGCCTCCAGGCTGAACATGCTTTATCCAGATGGCCTTACTAAATCCCCAGGATATTCCACCATTAGCCACCTCTCAAGAAGTCATGTCCAATAATATTACACTTGAAGTAACCCCATGAGGGCCTGGACCACCACCTCATATACACTCGAAATCACAACCAATAACTGGGGGGGGGGGTACAAAAGAGATGTCCAAACTCTGACACTTTGAGTTGGTTTTGCTTCCTAGATTTCCTTCCACTGCTATGATGGGAGTTAGTTTCCATCCCCAAACCTTCTTTCACCACTCACATAAGGTGACAGGATCCCGTCTTGAACACATGCAGAGCGTAATCTAATTCTCCCATTCCAATCCCTGTTTCCAGTGGGTCAGTGCTATTGCTCCCAGGTTCCTCACAGTCTTTTCCCCATCCACCTACTCCTGCAAGGGATTGTCGTCTTCCAACCAAACTTTTCCCCACACCTGCTATCAGCATCATTGCATCCACCCAGGGACAACCCCAGACTGGTCTCTGCTCCCTGGGTTTTTCATGCAGCTAGCCAAATTGGAGGAACACATTAATTTAAGGGCAAATTAATTCTTATTGGACTAGGGGTTTTCAAAATTGGATATTTTTATTCGCTTATCACATGTAAATTGCTACTATTATCTTTCAGCTGTCTAGAACTGCTCTCTCATTAGCTGAAGGCAATTGATTCCATGGTTGAAAAACTCTTGTTTATTTTTTGTTTATTTCTTATTTATTTATATTTACATTTATACCCCACCCACCCTGTGAACAGGCTCTGGGCGGCTTACAGGAGACGGCCAACAGGCCAATACAAATAAAACAATAAAAATATTAAAATCCCTTAAAAAACAATCTTAACAATAAAGTGCTCGCTACAGCAGAGTAACCTTAAGATGAATGGAATTGTATCTGCATTCCTTCTGTCTTCAGATCTTAAAATCAGTCCCATGGTCCAGATGTTCGCCAGTGAGACTCAGAGCGGGCCAGTCCAATATTCTGGATTGATGGTAACTGTGCTGGCGGCTCCTATTTGAAAGCCTGGTGGAAGAGCTCCGTCTTGCAGGCCCTGCGGAACTGTGAGAGGTCCCGCAGGGCCCTGATCTCGTCCGGGAGCTCGTTCTACCAGTAAGGAGTCACCTTACTGTAAAAAAGCTTTTCCTAATATCCAGCCAATTCCTTCCCGCCTGCAGTAACAACGCTAGCAAACAGCCACTATGGCTGTTCAAGACCCACCGCGGCCGGGGTGAGCTCCCGGCCCTAGTCCCAGCTCCCGCCCCACCCAGCGGCTCAAAAGCATTCGCAAGTAGACAAATGGGTGCCTGCCCTGGGTGGCAGGGGGCACCCTCCTCCCGGTGGTGTGTGCCAGGAGTGCAGGCGGCAGCAGCGGCGGCGGTAGCAGTAGTAATGGTGGCGGAACAGCTGGTGACCCAAGGATCTGGCAGTGGTGGAACCGGATGGAGGTGGAGCTGAGGCAGCGCGACGGCGAGAGGACGCAGCGCAGCGGATCCTAAGGGCCGGAAGCTGCAGTCAGAAGCGGTCGTGCATCGGAGGAGTCCACCAGAAGCCTGCCGGAGGAAGCTGCCGGCCAGCCTGAGGTGCCGGGAACAGCATCTGAAGCCCGCCCAGAAAATCAACAACAGAGAGAACGCACAGCTTGGGTGTCGGTAGGCAGCCCCTCCCCCTTCGAATTGTGGCCCTAGGTTAGGACAAAAACTACGTAGTCGTATACTTGTAAACCGCTCTGAGACCCCTTAGGGGTCAAGGGCGGTATATAAATCGAATTGTAAAGTAAAGTAAAATTTAAGCCCACTATTGCGAGTTCTATCCTCTGCTGCCAACGGCTCCCTGCCCTCCTCTAAGTGACAGCCCTTCAAATACTGAAAGAGAGCTATCATGTCCCCCCTCAACCTCCTCTTCTCCAGACTAAACATTCCTAAGTCCCTCAACCTTTCCTCATAGGGCTTGGTCTCCAGGCCCCCGATCATCCTTGTCACTTTCCTCTGCACCCACTCCATTCTGTCCAAATCCTTTTTGAAGTGAGGCCTCCAGAACTACACACAATACTCCAGGTGTGGTCTGATCAATGCAGTGTATAGCAGGACTATGACATCTTGCAATTTGGATCTTATTCCTGTGTTGATACACCCCAAGATTGCATTAGCCTTTTTTGTTGCTGCATCCCACTGGCTGCTCATATTTAACCTATGGTCCTCCCATACCCCAAGATCTTGTTCACACACACTGCTACCCAGAAGTGTATCCTCCACCCAGTATGCGTATTCCTCATTTTTGTTACTCAGATGTAGAACTCAGCACTTATCCTTGTTAAATTGCATCTTGTTCACATCTGCCCACTTTTCCAGTGTGTTCAGATCTCATTGAATTATATCTCCATCTTCTGGTGTTCGCTGCTCCTCCCAATTTGGTGTCATCTGCAAACTTAATGGGTAGCCCCTCCGCACACTCATCCATATCATTTATAAAAATACTGAAAAGTATTGGGCCCAGAACCAAGCCCTGTTGCATCCCACTGGACACCATAGAACACCATAGAATTTTGCCCTTAAACCAGACTGTTGCCATGCAACATTGCTGATGTGATGACAAAAAAACCTCGTATCAAATGAAGTTGCCTTACATACACTTAGATTCTTAGAAGGTATCACCAACCAATAACCTTCATTACTTGAATGCCTTAGAAGTGCTGGATTGCTCAGTTGCATTCCGCCAGTTTTGACAAGCAGTGAAACAGTTGAAAATGTGAAATTTCAAAAAAAAATGTGAAGAAATCTGTTGAAGGAATCCAAAGTACTAGCAATAGTTCCATGTGCACAAAGGGGAAATCATATGAAAAAAATCATCTTGGAACCTAAGCGTAATTTCAAAAGCAATTTGCAATATGATTTTGTAGTCTGCTGTTAACTCAATTGAACACCTCAAAGCTCTCTCAAATAAAGAAGTTCTTCAGATCTTGGCAATCAGGGACAGATCTGCTTGGCCTATCTCAGTGGGAAAAAAACTGTAAGGAAGATTTTGAATTTCTTGTTTCTTCTGCTTTGGCCTGATAACTGCTCTTCTGCAAATCAAAACTCTGATTCCTTGTTACCACATTTTCTGTTTCTCTGCACTAGGTTTTCCCACGTTGTTGTTTTGTTATTTCTGTGACAGGAAATCAGCATTATACATTATTTCTGTATTGTATGGGCTCATGGTATGCAAAATCTGATTTTTAATATATATTCTGCAATCTTTCTTGAGTCTAGGAACATTGGATGCTTTATGTTGTCTGAATCCATTGTTTTTATATACTGTAATCTACCTGTAAATAAACGTATTTATTAGAGGTGTGTCTATTAAAAAAACCTGTTATACTTTAATGTCCAGGCTTCAGAGGTAATCTCCCCCCATAATTGTTTATGTTTGTGTAGGACATTGCCAGTTTAAGATTTGTGGGTTTTTTCAGGTTATGGTGCTTTGGAACCATTACGTTCAAAGAAGAATCTGTTGGAGAGTTTAGAGTAGCTGTTTATAATAGGACCAATTTGCACAGATCATAGTCCTCCATCTAATCTAATCAAATAAACCCCACCCCCGATTTCAAATGAATTGGACTAGGGGGCTCAATTTTACAGACCCCTGAAGTGGGTCGCTCTTGGATCAGGTGCAGTTGTCTCCACTGATTCTTCTTGCTGTAGAAAGGTTAAGGCTCCTGTCACTAGCCTTTTTTAAAAAAAATAGTTTCTACATTCATTTCATTTTCTTACTCTTACAGAGACTGACTCTTAATCTTTCCAATGAAAACTCTGTGTTTGTCATTCCTCATTCTTGTGGTCTATTCTTTATTTCCTTTCACAAACTGAAGAAGGAGGGACTTTGCGGAGGGAAGGGATGGAGTGGCTATGTTTCAAGTAAAATGCCAAAAATTGCAGTGAAGCCACTGCTGTGTATCCACTACAGAGAACTGAACCAAGAGAATTGAACCATGAGATCCAATTCTATGGGCTCTTGAACAAAATGCCCATAGCTATCCTACTTGCCGAGGGAAAAGGAGCTTCACCCCTACAAAGGTAGGAGGGAAGAATTAGCAAACAAGACCCTCAGTGTTGCCATTATTCCCCATGGGGGACCAGAATAGTCCCCCCCCCAGCCAAATTACACCAACATTGCAGAGGAGCTAGTGTTGCTTGTCCAGTAAAGAACCCTCAGGTTTCAAGTGAATTGAGCCATGTGTTTTAATTCTTTGGGCCCCTTAACAAGGTGTCCCCAGCTATATCCTACTTGCAGAGGAAAAAAGGGCCACCCCCATAAAGGAGGGGGTGAAGGAGAACAGTAGCTCTCTTCAGCTTGTCTCCAAAGGTGATTGGCTGGGAACACTCTGTGCTCCTCTGTTGCAAGAATTTGATTGGAAGGGAGAAGTGTTTTTTTCCTGAGAAATCAAAGAAAACACTTGTGCGTGTTGCATTGCTGGTAATCACCCAAACTTGGGGGCACCCAGAATGTATGGGGGAGGGGATTTGTAATTCCCAGTAATCCCAGATTTATATTCCTATTCCAGGAAATCATTGTAACAACCTGAACCAGTAGTTTCCATGCATATCTTCAGCTTGGAAATTTTATTATGTATACCTATAGTGTGTATAACACAAGTTAGTCTACAAAACCTTCAATGAAAAGTGGAGAACCAAAGCAGTTGACATATAGACAAGTATGGAAAAAAATTGGGAATGTGGTCTTTCCTAGAAGACAGTAGTGCTGAAAAAGTACTTCTAAAATTGTTAGGGAGATGTTGATCATAATTGAATTTGAATAGTTTGTCCTTTGGATGAAAACTGATCCCAAGGATGTCCACGGATGTCCACAATGTATCACATACAGCATCTGTGATAAACAGATATGTGCAATATCTGCACATTTCCCCCCTTTTTATTCTCAAAAATTTGTTACACCACAGAAGTTCATTTTCAGAGAGTTGCTGCCAAATGTGAAATGCTTGTAACACTGAATGTTCAGGGGTAATTAGATCAAGATTCTAGCAATTTGCTGTAAGCCTTGAACTCAAATCATCCTTCATATGCCTCCGCTAGATGTGTCTTTAAATTAGATTATAATGAGCTTGGCAGCACTATTAATAACACAGGAAGTCATGAGAGAATATAGTTTTATTTCCTCCATATAAAATGCACCATCATGTAGCTTTTTTGCTTATTGAAAGATGGTGATTGTCCAAGCTTCACATCTTTTAATTATAAAAGGCAACTATTAGGGCATTCTGGGTCCAGAAAATGTCATGCAGAGGGCCCCATATTCAGGTTTAAATGGAATGGATATGGCGAATAACTTCAAAATGGTATCTTTATTTTAGATATCATTTGAGGTCTTTCTGAATCTTCTGAGATTATTTTGTTTGAACAGTGCAATTCCCTGTCTCAATAAATTCAGCTTTAAAAATCGGTGTTCTCCAAATTATCCAGTCTCTCTTCATTTTTTAGTCATAGTGGAAAGATTAAAATGATTGATTAAACAAGGGGCAGTGGCACATGGCTATCTGCCTTGTGTCAGCCTTAAATGGAACTTATGAGTTAGTTAAATATATCCTATAAAAAGAGATGAACTAGCATGTACTAGGCTTTGCATGACAACCTATCTTCCTTACTTCAATTAAAGAATGACAATGTCTTTGCTTTGCAGAGGAGGGTATCAGCAATATGCAAGCAGAATAGAAGGACTGAGTGCAGTAATGTTTGCAGTAAAATGCATCTTTTCTTGGAGAGTTGTAAAATAGATGAGGCAATTCCTTTCCTTTATTCTAGCAAAGTCTGCTGGTAGAAGAGCTTGCAAACTTTTGAGGTGCATGAAACCAATCAAACAGAATGGGAAAGTACCTATTCCAAGACAATGCTTATTGCTTACCATTCTCATTTGTTGTGTCTTCAAATAGGCAGCTAGCCAGCCCCGATAAAATTCCACATTCATTAACATGTTACTTTATTGAGAAGCAGGTTGTTTAGTACTAGATCTTTTAGTCACAGTACATGAAGGCAACAGCATAAAATGTTACATTTCATCAAAGGTTACTCAAACACTTCTGCATTTTTTCACATCCTGATCACCACTCAGAATTCTTATTGAAATTTCATGAAACAACTCGCTGGAGTTCGCTGGGTGGCTTCTTGCTGAATAGAGCATGCACATGTGCCAAGTCATGCAGGCATGTTGTCTCTTATGGTCTAAGGCTGCTGCCACATAGGCATACTTCTTTGGTCTGCAGACATATTTAAATGTATTTCAAATGTTTTGGATAGCAAATTAATTTTAAAGTAGATCCTACCTTCCACTATTCCTAATTAATGATTTTGTATAGCTTGGAGCCAGGAATATGATTGTCAAAATGCCTGGTTTTGCAAAGGACAATGAGAATGGTAGTTTCCAGCCATGTTAGTTGTCTGGATACTTAACCATCCTCCCATCACTTTTTCATGGTACTGTACCTATTGTTCTGCTCCAATTCCTGCCACATGCTCGATGATGGTGATTTCCACACCAGCAGTTGCAAAAATGATTTTAAATTTTACCTCTGCAGGTATTGGTTGGTAAATGCACATATAAAATTGCTAACTGTGCAAGCACAAAAACAGATGAAATACTGATTGTACAGGTAGCATAATAGTAATGTACTGCACATATGCAAAGTAAGGCATCAGAGTAGCTAGAAAGCAACACAGGTACTGCACAGCTGCAAACTGGCTCAAAAGAAGTTTGAGGCAATTGCCAAGCCAATGATCAAATCTCAGGATTGACTCCTTAAATTTTGCAGCCATCAAGCCCAGTGTCTGTCTGTCAAACTCACTCACAGCAAAAAAAAAGTGACATTGCTAAGTGCAACTGTCTCTATTTTGGAAGACCCAAATTCTGGATCATACATCTGAAACTCAGTTTGTTGTGTCCTAGGAAATTAGATCAATTTAAAAGGAAGGATTCTGAATAACTGAATTCCAGGTTGCTGGCAACTCTTTTGTCAAGATTTTTGATCCTTCTCACCCAAACTCCAAAAGAGACATCTCTGAGCTGCTTTCTATATCTCTTCATAAACATGATAGTAAAAATTTTGGCTAGTCAAACATTTTCAGTTCAGTGCTCAATTGATCATCAATTAGTTCATTGGGATCGAATATTGCCAAATATATCACTTTGTAGGTAGCTTGATTATATCATGTTATCATTTGTTAGCAAGGGCAGGAAAAAATATTATTTGCTCCCTAGCCCTAACACATTTGGGAACAGCCATAGCACAACTTCTTCTGCTCCCCAACTTGAAGCCATCTTCAAACAGAAAGAACTGATTGGATGCAGTGGCCATTCTTTTGTAAGCAATTTGCTTTATTTAGGTTTTAATTTCATTTCTTTAAAAATAGACAGTAAGTTGACCCTGGTGTTCAAAGATGAAAATCAAAGAGAAGAACCATTGAGTGAATCATTCAGCTACAGAAATCTTGCTGAACATTATTAAAAGTTATAATTTACTCATTATATTTTTAATTGCATAGCTGTTAACTAATTTGTTTTTCTAATTAGCATAGCTATCAAACCTGTTGATGATCAAAGTACTTTTTGTTGTTGCTGTTGTTCTAAAAGCAATGCTTTAAAATACTTGACAAATACTTTACCATATTTGGCTGGTCAATGGACCATTTTTTTAACATTTCAAACTACCAATCTTCACTTCAAAAGAAAGTGCAATTCACTTACCCTGATTCTGAGTGGTTTTTCTGGTGACATTTTAAACTTTATTGGCAAATCTGTGGCTGAAAAGGGGATATGAAACGAAAGAAAATCATGTTGTTTTGCACTGCACTAAACCTGAAGAATAACTGGATTTAGAAAAAACCCTGATAGACTACCATCTAAGAGCTGGCCTACAGATTATACTCACCACGTGAGTCAACCTGGCTCTGCCTGTTAAAAATTCTACAGACTGTAACGATAAGAAGAGAAAACTGGATGGAATCACTGTCACACCCACATATAAGGAAGAATTATATGCTAAGGTGCATTTTTCTATGTACTAGCAAGCAACCCCTTATTTGCCTCCTTAAATGGCTTATTATTCCAGTTGACTTTCTTCCCCATGGAAAATTGGCCTCTATGGAAAGAGATAAGTGAAATTAAACAATGGACAGAGAAAGGCAGCTAATGAAACTCTTCCATCTCTGTAGTGTGGTTGTGGTACTCTCCATCTTGTTCTGCTTGTAGGAGGAAAAAAGCCATTAAATTCCCATAAATATCTACTCCAGACCTTATATCCAGAAGTTATGAGTTCCTTTCTGCACAGATGGAAGACAGGAGGTATACTATTCCTCCCTGCATTTTTAATTGAGTGAGGCAATCACTACATCCCTTCAAAATCACTGTGGATTAAAAGATAACACCCAAGGCCCAGATCAGGTTCCCTTCTTCTCAGTCTTTTAATACTCAGATTGGTGTAGGGAGTAATTTTTTACCCGCTTCACAGTGTCTCTCTCTCTCTCTCTCTCTCTCTCTCTCTCTCTCTCTCTGTGTGTGTGTGTGTGTGTGTGTGTGTGTGTGTGAGATGCCATTGAGTAGCTTCCAAGTTATGGTAACACTATAAATTAATGACCTGATCCTGTCATGTCTCGCAAACTGGAGGCCTGTCATGGGCCACCCAGGAGTTGTGGTGATGGGGAATGCAGAGATGGGCCCAAGTTTACAATTAACAATGAGTGCTCTGCCAGAGGAGGTAGTTCCTTCAATGTCAGAAGGAGATCTTCAGCCCAAGGTTTGGGACTGGCAACTGAAAGGGTGTCGCAGTTAGCATCATCTCTGTTGTCACCTGAGCCCTTGGAACATGAGAAAAGCTCTGTTAGGAGGAATGCGCAGGCCAGGTACCAGAGTGCCCAGCTGGCAGCTCAGCGGCATTCAACTCTGGCCATTGAGAATGAGCCCTCACAGGATCAGGACTAGAGACTACTGTTGGTTAGGCACTCTGGCATGGTGTGATTGTCATCTATTGGAGAATGACTCAGTTTGGGCTTAGGCTGGTAGGATATAAGCAACAGCTGAGAGGCAGGCTGGTATGAAAGCAATATATCTGTAATCTGCTGGTTTACATCATTGCTGTTGCTCATGGTGTTTGCTCTCTGTGTTGTTCTTGTGATTTTTGGTGTTTGTCTCCTCCTTGTGAACTTTGGACTGTGGCTCAACTCTGGATCCTGTAATTATCCTCTTGGAATTTGCTGTCTTGATTGCCTGATTAAATGGTGCTTGATTCTGAAGTGTGGTTCCGCTTTTCGTTGGAGAAGCTCTTCACAAAAGACTTGCTGTGTATGTCTATGCTACTGTGGATTTAGTGTACCAGCAGGCGAGGGCCATGGTTTCCCTGACTGAGTCAATAATGTTTCTAGGGGATAGTATTATGCAGAGGTCTAGACTTTTGACTGGTTAATCACTAAGTGGGAATTGCTGGAATGGGGCAGATAGAACACAGATAGAGATTACTGGCAAACATCTAAGGTTTCTAAAGCAGCTCTTTTTTACTGGAACATTGAGGCCTGTAGTGCAAGCAGCACACTCGGAGCTGAACAGCATCAAACAAGTCCACATTTGCTTAGGAAATATTGGGCTATTGGGATCAATGTTCCCTCTAAACCGTGGAGTCTTGTGAGCAGAAATTCTACTTTGTGTGCTACTGGCATTAAAGTTGTGAGTGAGTGATTTGGCTACTGCATAAATTAGTTTGCTCTAGAGCCATCCTTTCTGAGCTAAGACAAAAATCTGTGAGCTGGAGGTCAAAAAACTGTGAGCTAGCTCACACTAACTCACCTTAGAGGGAACACTGATTGGGATATAGTTCTGCACATGGAATGTGCAAACTAGGATTAAACAAAGCCAATGGTAATGCTGGCAAAGTTTAGAATGAGGCATCATACTTTGTGGTGGAACAGCTGCTGGAGCCCGAGGCATCTGTCAGGGCCCACAGCCACCAAACCCCTACCAGTATACTTCCCCTGCCACTTGCCTGTATGCCTTTCCTTTGCCCATTCATAAGCACTTTGCTACCTATGCTCAAGACTGCATGTGTTGCCCAGTACTGTCAGGAATGGAATGTACAGGAAGCTCTGAGCACTAGCAGAGGAAGAGCTCAGAAGCCGGTGGGGGCAAGGTGTATAGGCATGTGGCAGCATGGGGTGTGGTATTGTGAGCAGAGGACAGGGTGGGTTAGGGCCTCTGGGCACTCTATACTTAGGGAACTCCCCCCCCCAACCTGTAACTGACACTGGATACAGTAATGGATGCTGTTGTTGTTGTTCAGTCGCACAGTCGAGTCCGACTCTTCGCGACCCCATGGACAAGATCTCGCCAGGCCCTCCTGTCTTCCGCTGTCCTCTGAAGTGTGCTCAATTTCATGTTCATTGCATCTATGCCACTGTCTAACCATCTCATCCTTTGCCGTCCCCATCTTCTTTGACCTTCAATCTTTCCCAGCATCAGGGTCTTCTCCAGTGAGTGCTCCCTTCTCATTTGGTGGCCAAAGTATTTGAGCTTCAGTTTCATTATCTGGCCTTCCAGGGAACAGTCAGGGTTGATTTCTTTTAGGACTGACTGATTTGATCTTCTTGCTGTCCAAGGGACTCTCAAGAGTCTTCTCCAGCACCATAGTTCAAAAGAATCTATTCTTCAGCGCTCGGCCTTCCTTATAGTCCAACTCTCTCAGCCATACATGACTACTGGGAATACCATTGCTTTGACCAGGCAGACTTTTGTTGGCAGGGTGATGTCTCTACTTTTTATCATGCTGTTTAGGTTCGCCATCGCTTTCCTCCCAAGGAGCAGGCGTCTTTTAATTTCATGGCTGCTGTCACAGTCTGCGATGATCTGGGATCCCAGGAACGTGAAGTCTGTCACTACTTCCACGACTTCCCCTTCTATTTGCCAAGGAGTGATGGGGCCGGATGCCATGATCTGAGTTTTTTTGTACCTCTTCGAAACCCAGCTTGTACTTCTGGTAGTTCTCTATCCACGTACTGTTGAAGCCTAGCTTGTAGGATCTTGAGCATGACCTTGCTAGCGTGTGATATGAGTGCAATTGTGCGATAGTTTGAACATTCCTTGGCATTGCCCTTCTTTGGGATTGGAATGTATACTGATCTTTTCCAATCCTGTGGCCACTGTTGCGTTTTCCAAATTTGCTGGCAAATGGAGTGCAGAACTTTAACAGCATCATCTTCTAAGACTTTGAATAGCTCAGCTGGAATACCATCACCTCCACTAGCTTTGTTGTTAGTAATGCTTTCTAAGGCCCATTTAACTTCACATTCCAGGATGTCTGGCTCAAGGTCAGTGATTATACCGTCGTGTTTGTCAAGGACATTGAGGTCTTTCTTGTATAGTTCTTCTGTGTATTCTTGCCATCTTTTCCTAATCTCTTCTGCTTCTGTTAGGTCCCTACCGTTTTTGTCCTTTATCATGGCCAGCTTTGCATGGAACGCTCCCTTGATTTCTCCAATTTTCTTGAAGAGATCTCTAGTCCTTCCCATTCTATTGTTTTCTTCTATTACTTTGCACTGTTCATTCAGGAAGGCCTCCTTATCTCTCCTTGCTGTTCTCTGGAAATCTGCGTTCAGTTGGGTAAATCTTTCCTTTTCGCCTTTGCCTTTCGCTTTCCTTCTTTCCTCTGCTATTTGTAAAGCCTCATCAGAAAGCCACTTTGCTTTCTTGCATTTCTTTTTCTTTGGGATGGTGGTGATTGCTGCCTCCTGTACGATGTCACGAACCTCTGTCCATAGTTCTTCAGGCACTCTATCTATCAAATCCAGACCCTTGAATCTATTCTTCACCTCTACTGTATATTCATCAGGGATGCGATCTAGGTCAAACCTGAATGGCCTCGTGGTTTTCCCAATTTTCTTCAGTTTAAGTCTGAATTTTGCAATGAGTAGCTCATGATCTGAGCCACAGTCAGCTCCAGGTCTTGTTTTTACTGACTGGATAGAGCTTCTCCATCTTTGACTGCAAATTATATAGTCAATCTGATTTCGGTGTTGCCCATCTGGTGATGTCCATGTGTAGAGTCGCCTCTTAGGTTGTTGGAAAAGGGTGTTCGCTATGACCAGTGTGTTCTCTTGACAAAACTCTGTTAACCTTTGCCCTGCTTCATTTTGCTTTCCAAGGCCAAACTTGTCTGTTATTCCGGTTACCTTTTGACTTCCTACTTTAGCATTCCAGTCCCCTATGATGATGAGGACATCATTTTTTGGTGTTAGTTCTAGGAGGTGTTGTAGGTCTTCATAGAACCGGTCCACTGCAGCCTCTTCTGCACCAGTGGCTGGGGCATAGACTTGGATTACTGTGATGTTGAATGGTTTGCCTTGGAATCGGACCGAAATCATTCTGTCATTTTTGAGATTGTATCCCAGTACTGACATTTGCACTCTCTTGTTGACTATAAAGGCCACACCATTTTTCTACGAGATTCCTGGCCACAGTAGTAGATATAATGGTCTTCTGAGTTAAATTTGCCCATTCCTGTCCACTTTAGTTCACTGATTCCTAAGATATCGATGTTCAGTCTTGCTATCTCATTTTTGACCACATCAAGCTTACCTTGATTCATAGATCTTTCATTCCAGGTTTCTGTGCAGTATTGTTCTTTGCAGCATCAGACTTTCCTTTCACCATCAGACACATCCACAACTGAGCGTCCTTTTGGCTTTGGCCCAGCCGCTTCACTCTTTCTGGGGTTACTTGTACTTGTCCTCTGCTCTTCCCCAGTAGCATATTGGACACCTTCCAACCTGAGGGGCTCATCTTCCGGTTTCATATCTTTTAGCCTTTTGATACTGTCCATGTCATAGATGCAAATGGGTACACACACTATATTTTTGTGAAATCTGAATCCACCAATATTATGCAATGGAACTAAATTGGTGACAAAGCAGTTTTGAACTATGATATCAAAGCTACAATACTGCTTGTGCTCAAGAAGGCAGTGATTAGAGCTGTTCTGGGGGGGGGGGGAAACACCACCCTCTTGAAGCCCTACTATGTTGGAAATTTCCTGCCAGTCTCCAATCCTCCATTCTTGGGCATAGTGCTAGAGCAGGTAGTTGCTTCTCAGCTCCAATGGCTCTTGGAAGATACTGTTTTTCTGGACCCATTTCAGTCTGGTTTCAGGCCATGTTTTGATACAGAAATTGATCTGGTTGCCTTGGTTGATGACCTCTACCAAGAATTAGATGGGGAAATGTGACCCTGCTAGTTCTGCTGGATCTCTCAGTTGTCTTCAATGCTATCAGCCATAGTGTCTTACTGAGCATTCTCTTGGCATATCAACCAGAGTTCCTTCTAAGCTGAGTTAGTGTGAGCTAGCTCACCTTTTTTTTTGCCTCTGGCTCACACATTTTTGTCTTAGCTCAGGAACGATGACTCCAGAGCAAACTAATTTATGCAGTAGCCAAATTGCTCGCTCACACCTTTAATGCCGGTAGTTCACAAAGTAGAATTTTTGCTTACAAAACTCCACAGCTTAGAGGGAGTGTTGATTTCAACCTATGTATCAGCTGCACCTGCTCCTGGTTTAGTCAGACCTAGCCACAGTGATCCATGCTTTACATCTGGACTGGACTATTCCAATGCACTCTGCTTGGGGTTACCCTTGAAGAATGTTTGGAAACTGCAACTAGTTCAGAATGCTGTAGCCAGACTACTGGCTGGGGCCAGCTATTGGGAACATGTTATCTCAATATTACAATGATTACACTGGCTGCCAATCCACTCCTGAGCTCAATTCAAGGTGTTGGTTTTGTCCTTTAAAGCCTTAAATGGCTTGGGACATGGATATCTGAAGGACTGGCTTCTCCCATATGTCCCTACCTGGGGTTTATATGATCACATGGAAAGGCCCTTCTGACTCTCCAATCAACTGAAGAAACTTGTTTGGTGGATACATGAGGGTTAGGGTGTTTTCAGTGGCAACTCAAATATTATGGAACAACCTCCTAAGTAGGTCTGCCAGTCTCCAGGTAGTGGATGGAGATCTTCTGAGATTACAACTAACTGCCAGGCAACAGAGATCAGTTCACCTGGAGAAAATGGCCATTTTGGAAGATAACTCTATGACATTATATCCCATTGACAACCCTCCCCTCCCCCAAACCCACCATCTCTGGCTCTACCCCCAACACCTCCAAGTATTTCTCACCAAGAGAGGTGCACCTGGCCCCCTCACTTTCAGTCTTAAGGAGGTAGTTGAAACCAGTTTTATTTAAGACTGCATTGGATTAATTTGGTGGCAGTCATAAATTGTGGTTTTAAATTCTGTTTTTTTATTGTTATTATTTTATTTATATATAATCTGCCTTGAATTCCTTCAAGCAGAAAGATGGCTAATAAATGTTTTAAATAAAATAAATACTTCAGAGGCCATGCAGCAAGCCAGATTGCTTTAAGTCAAAGAATACCTATAATACCTACAGAGTTTCCATTTCAGTTTAAGAGACTCCAATTTCCCTTTTGACTAAGTTTTGCAACTACATCAAAAAAGCTCAAGGATAGTCATTAAAAATAGTTGGCTTTGATTGGCAAAACTCTTGCTTTGCACTTGGGTAACTTTATGCAGGATGATGAAGTATAGGAGATAGAAGAAAACTTTTAAAAACTCCTAATAGAGCTAAATCAATCTACTATATAGGGAAGCCTTACTACCATAAATAATTATTTTGTTATTTCAACCCTGTAATTAATTATTTGTTAATTAATATTTATGATTTAATTAGCTATTATTAGTTGGTATAATTATTTACTATATATGCAAGGATGTAAAATTGTTGAATATAATGGTTATATACATGGATATATTTTATAGAAACTACATTGTTTTAATACATTGTATGCCAAAAATAAATAATATATGTTGAAATTTCTTAATAAAATTAATTAAAATCCAAATGCTGTATGATTTTAAATTCTCGCATTCTAATTTATTTATTTTATGCAATTGTGTTTGGGGTTTTTTTGTCAAACAAAATGTATTGAAAATATTAATCATTATAGGAGAAAAACTTTGCCAAATACTGCTTTGGGGGATTGCTTGTGGAGTGTTCATGGGCCAAGTCATTATAAAATAACATTGGAAGTGCAGAAAGCTATGGGGTTGGGAAACAAAGTGAGCAGAGGTTGTCCCTAGTGAATGACTTAAGATGCTAGCAGCCAGGCCAGTGGTTTGCCTTAGCTTTAATCCACTCTTTACAGTTAAGTAAATAGTTTTGATGATGTGGATCAGCCATTTAATTAATGCAGCCTAGTTTAATCCATATGCAATTCCATCCTGAGCAACGTTACATCCCTCTAAATTAATTGAACTTGATTGGACACAGGCTGCAGTCACACACGCCAGTTGAAGTGGGGGTGAAGCAAGGCTATTTCCTCTGGAGGAATTTGACATGCAGTTGTGAGATCACACATCCCTTTGTAGCTGCAGGCTCAGCCTGTCACTGTGTGATCAGACGCAACTGCAGGTGAGTCATTTTCTTGGTCATTTGTTTCCCATGTGCATAAACAAGGAATCGCACCTCTACACTGAGGGCCCCCTATGGAGTATGTGATGATGTGCATACTGCGAAGAGGGGGGAAGGGCACCAAGCTGGGGTGGCATGATCAGACCGTCCCGATGGCACGAGTGCACACTTGCATGATCAGACAGGGGAAAGTCCATCCGTAGCCTGTTGGAACCTGTTAGAGCCAGACTTTCCCCGGTGTCTTTTAACTCCACTTCTGCAGCAGAGCAGCATGGGTTGCCGATGACTGTGGGATTCTTCCCAGATGTTGCTGTCTGATCGTTCCCTTTAGATCGGTCAGGCATTCGCACCTATGTCAGATCTAAAGGCACATGTGATCGCAGCCTCAGAAGGGTATAATTCTGCTTTGGATTCCACTGATGGTGTTATGTCTTCATGGGGAGACAGGAAGCCACTGGTACAACTTCATTGCAGGATCCCAGACAAGAAGGGATCTGATAGTGAATGTGATGATGATATTGTTCAGTGTAGCCAACTAGATTTGGCAAACTGATGTCATTAATGAGGCCAGACACATCACTGACTGCTTAACCATTCTGAATCAGTGGAGGAAAGGGAAATGCATCCCTTCCTAGGGGATAGATCCAGGTTGGTAGCTGTGTTGGTCTGAAGCAGCAGCACAAAGTTTGAGCTCAGTGGCATCTTTAAGACCAACAAAGTTTTATTCAAGCTATAAGCTTTGTGTGCTTGTACACGAAAGCTTATACCTTGAATAAAACTTTGTTGCAAGTCAACTACACGGAGCTGAATCAGGGAAAGAAAACTGACAATGAGGACACATTCTGTTTCTCAGTTCCCATTTCCACCCTTGCAAATATTTTTACCCCCTTTTCTCAAGGGTTGGGAAAATCTGCAGAAAAAGGGTACTTTTCATTGAGACAAAAATTATTTGCAAAACACTCCTGTCTTAGCTAAGCACTAAAAATATAGAGAGCTTGCCCCCTTATTTAGTTGCCTACTAATTAAAAGCTTTGTCTTATTGACTGCTAATGGAAAAGCTTCTGAGAGATCCTCTGCTCTGAGAAGATACAGCTGACCTCAAGCCATCCTTTCTAGAGGCAGGCAAAGCAAAACACCTGAGTGGTGTGAGCAGTTTAGAAGTGCGGAGCATTAAGACGAAGCTGTGTTTAAATGGCTGGGCTCTAAGTTTGCTGAAAAGCACAGCTGAGCAATTATTTTTAAAGAGTATTTGTTTTTAACTTCACTAAAATGTTTCTTAAAGACACCACTGGGGGCCACCTATTGGAGAGGTTCATTACACATAGTAACTGTGCTGTGCAGACAAGGCTTTGAAATCAAACAGTCTGTTCTGAAATCAAACAGTTTGTTCTAAGTGCTCAGGCATAGGTCAGAGGGAGGGTGCCTTACACATTCAACATCAAAATATTTTAAGCTCAGACCTTCTTCAATCTGCAAGAAGTTCTTTATCTTGTGCCTGATGGGGTAGAATGTTTTTTTTTCTCTCTTAAACATATTCACTCCCTTTCTTCATTTCTCTCTATTGTTGATGCAGTTTCCTTGAGTAGTATTTGTTCTGAACTGAGGCCAGCAGCTCAAGAAGAAAATTATTTCAGGGCTACACTTTCTTGTGCCCCCCCCACACCCGAACTATATCCTTGGAAAATGGATGCCTCTTGCTAACCTTTAACCTATTTACTTAAAAGTGGATTAATAGTATATGATTCTTCAAAAATACATATTTAAATAATCCTCAACCAACTGTGAGATTCAATTACTCAAAATTATTTTACATAAAATTAAACTTTTGTAGAAAAATCAATAAATTAGTTACAAAACTCAATTATCAAGTATTTGGGTTCAGATATTGATATAATTTTCTTTGTTATTATTCGGCTAATTACAAAACTGCTAGAAGGTTGGGAGGCCAGCCTGCCCTGAAGGTGATTGCGTTCCCCCTGAAGGAATGGGTTCATAGCTGGTGCTGCCAGTGAGTCATGGTCCACTGTTGGAGACTCAGGTCTCCTCTATGGAATGTACCACCTGATACATTGACTACAATGGTCCCCCCTCCCCAAAACCATGATATGGCCATGGTGATACATGTTCTGATTATATCCAAGCTAGATTACTGTAATCCAGGGGTCATTTCGTAGAAAAAGAGCGAGGGGAACTCATTAGCATAACTCATTAGCATATGCCACACCCCCTGACATCACCGGAAGTGTGTCATAAGGCCACACCCCCTGACATCACCGGAAGTGTGTCATAAGGCCACACACCCCGCCCCCAACGGTCCCAGCCGCTGCCGCTGGCCTTGCAGCTCCACTGCCGAGCCCCATGAGGGGCCCAGAGGTGGACCTGCAAGGCCGGCGGGAGTGCAAGAAAGCCCCGCGAAGGCCCTCCCTGGCCCCAGGCAGGCAGGGGTGGGGAGAGGCAGGGAGGAAGCAACTTACCCTCTCTCTTCTCCTGCCTCCTCCTGGCTGAATGAAGGCCAGAAGTGGGGCGGCCGGAAGCAGGGGGAAGGGCTTCATCATGTGCCCCACCCCCATACCTCACCCGGGGGAACTGCGACCCCCCGCGATCCCCCCGAAATGACCTCTGCTGTAATGCCTTTTCTATAGGTCTGTCTTTGAAAACTGTTCAGAAATGTAATTTGGTTCAAAATGTGGTAGCCAGGTTATTGTTGGTGGCTGGATACAAAGACAGAATCTGTGCTCAAAGATCTGCATTGGTTGCCCATCTGTTTGTGGGTAAAAGTCAAAGTGTTTGTTCTTATCTTTGGGATCCTGAATGTCTTGCGGTAAGGTTACTTGAAAGATTGCATTATTATATACTGTCCAGTATACCAGTTAAGATCCTCTTCTCAAGTCCTTCACCTTTACAATGTCCTCCAACTTTGAGGGTTGCCTTTACTGAATTTTAGGTACCAGGCCAAAACATTTCTTTTTACCCAGGATTCTAACTGAAGAATTGCATTTTTTAAAGTTGTTTTTACAGTCTGTTGTCAGCTTGACAGCTGCTTTATAGTTATCATTTTAGGCTGCCTAAAGTTTTTAGTGTATCCTTTTAATAATAATATTTTATGGTTGTTTTAAATTATTTTATTGTATTTGGTTTTATTTCATAAGACAGCACAAGCAGGTCTACAGAGAGGCAGCTTATAAATTTTCTAAACAAATATGTGCAAAATGTGTGCTATGAGTGGAGCCCCACTTATGTGATGGGAGGCATAGGAGTAATCAATTTATGTACAATCAAGAAAAACTATGTTGATTTTGGATAGATTTTTCCTGTACATTGCATATTACTGCTACGCATTCCAGAGTATGTTATGTAACCATGAAAAATCCAACACCATTTCATTCAAGTTCAGCACCCTCTACATACCCTGAAGTTCCTGTACTAATGGTTTAGAATTGGAAAAACTTCCCAATTTAAAAAAAAAATCTGTTTATGTGGTTTTAACTGTATTTTATGTACTGACTGTGAGCCGCCCTGAGCCTGGAATTGCGAGGAGGGCAGGGTATAAACGTGATTAATAAATAAATAAAAATAAATAAATAATCATGAGTGAGTGTGACATAAAGACATGGAGAAAATACCCTTGAGGAGCAATTGTGGACACTTCCCCTTCATGAATTCATATTTTGAGTCTTATCCATTCCTACTGCTCTCAAAGGAAACTACAGTTTTGGGACAGCCAGCAACGTTACCCAAACTGGTATATATGTGTCAACACTCTAATGTACAAAGTCATCCCCCTGCTTGTATTTTGGGCATCTATATACTTGGGATCATTAGCCTATATATACTAAGATCTAGATTCAGATCAATACTTGGAAAAATGAGGGGGGAAAGACTCTAACACAAGCAGGGGTTTTATTTTATAAACAGAAAAAGAAACCAAATTAATCTATACAATATAGAATGGGTAGCAATGAAATTACAGAATGCAAAAAGCAGTATGGTAAATAACACACTATAGTGCAGAGGCAGCGGCGGAGGCCATAGGAGGTAGGGTTGTACGGGGGGGGGGAATCGGCTTTTTTCAGATTCGGGTATAATGAAGATGATTTATTTATTTTTTTGTATTCCTGAATATACCCAAATACCAATACTGGTAATGTATTCGTATCTGGAAATATTTGGGAATACTGAAAAAATACAGCTCCATTATATCCTATGGGGTCATTGCAGTAAATAGCAAAATCTTCTAAGGAGTATTCGGGGGGGAGTTGACATAGAGGTACCAAATTTGTACTGTAGCTTCTGGAGCCTCTTCCCAAAAGAACCCCCAAATTTGGAAGGTTTGGACCAGGGGGTCCAATTCTAGGGGCATCCAAAGAGGGTGCCACTATCCTCCACTGTTTTCAAAGGGAGGCGGATAAAACCACAGCCCAGCAGTTTCTCCCAGAGAATCTCTGCAGTAGAAACTGAGGTGTGGTGTGAGGGGGCATGTTTGCAAGGCCAGCAGCAGAACCAGTGTAATGTGCCCACCAGAACTAGTGCCACTGTGGCAATGCCAAACCCCAACAGGACTGTTATGTATTGAAGTTGACCGCGTGCGGGGCTGGGCCTCCACGTGGTCATGCGAAACCACTGAGCTTTGCACTAGAGAACAATGGCCCAAGCAGATCCTAGCCCATGCCTATCTAAGGGCTAGGCTCCTAGCAAGGACCTATGGAATGCCTGGCTAATGTAAATAACCTATCACTAGTGTAGGGCATGTTTTGGGTGTGGGGTTTTTGTCTTGTTCTAAACTGGAAATAAAAGTATGAGCTGAAATCACTGCATCAGTCTCAGTACTTTTCAAGGACTAAGATCAAATTTGAGAATCTCTGAATTATAATAGGGCATGTTTTCAAGGCCAGCAGCAGAACCAATGCAATGTTCTAGTGCTAGTGCCCAGCAGCAGAACCCAGCTACTAACTGAAACCAATGCCATTGTGGCAAATGCCAGCTCAACAGGAGGACTGATGTCAATCGGAAGCTCAGAATCATCACAACAACCATATACAGAAGAATTTCAAAAAAGAACAAACTTCTGTGATTGGCCAAAGAGCAGTGTGCCCACCCTTACCTGTAATCCTATTGACCAGTGCTCCTTCCCCCTCCTGTCACTGGGAAAGCAAGCTAGTAGTTGGGCTTCAAGTTTGAAGCCAGCAGCAACAACAGCCTTGCAAGCTGCAATGCTATTTGCAAATGCATTGCAGTGATTGGCTTTATGTAAGGTCCCTCTTCCTCCTCCCTTCTGGAAAGCAGAGCAAAGGGTAGGAAATAGACAGAAATGATGGGAAAGAGAAGGTAAGTGCAGCCCTTTAAAGTTTAACGCCCCGAATCCTGTATTTGGCAATGCCAAGTAATGTTGAATAAAAGACTAAAAGTTTTGGCTTTTATTCGGCATTCTGTATTTAGCAGCTGAATCTAATCAGATTCTGATTCAGCTTGCCAAATACCCCAAAATGCCAACAAGGAATTTTCCAAGGTTTTTTTGGTTTGGCTTTACTGAATGTACACCTCTAACAGGAGGTCCCACCTATTGGGCAAAAAACAGCAGCTGCTCCAGGATAGGGTGAGGCATCTCATCAGAAAACAGTAGCAGTTTGGTGGGCCCAGCAGGAGTGGGGGTGCACCAACTGCAGAACAGTCTGCCTCCCACCAACAAGGAAGGGGTGGTGCTGGGCTTGACCAGCATGGGCAGAGCTCCAGGGATAAAAAGGGAAATATAAGAAGAGAAGCAAGGGAGGTGAGGAATGCAAGCTGTCTGAGCAAAGCTAAAATGGTATAAAAAAGGGAGAAACAGAAACCTAAAAGAGGAGCGGGCACCTGGGGCAAGATCAAGCTACCAAACCAGTACAGGTCTGGCAAAACTGCCCCTAGGGAGAGGGACAACTCAGCCTCCTAGGGCTTGAAGGGGCAGAAATGAGTAAATGAAAGGAACTGCACTCATGGGGAAGCCTGTATGGACTTTGCTACAGTTAAGAACAGGGATGGGCACAAACTACAAAAATGTGGTTTGGTTTGTGATTTGTGGGTAAACCACAAACTGAACCACAAACCCCACAAACCCAGGTGGCTCACATATAAACTGAACTGGGTTCATGAGGTACATGCCCAAAACAGCTGAGCTGTGGGGGCAGCCTGCTTCTGCAGCTCAGTTGCACTATGCACTGTTGTTGGACCTCCAGAGGAACTGGTTAGCCACTATGTGAGACAGGATGCTAGACTAGATGGACCACTTGTCTGATCCCGCAGGGCTTTTCTTATGTTCTTTGTCCAGTTTAAATAATCCATTTACACTAACTGTAACTGTGGCCCAGTCCTCTACTGAATTCTGATGTAAAGGGTTTTGACTCCAAATATTGTTCAGCTTTCAGAACATTCCTGGAGAACAGCTCTCGTATGTACACAAGGCTAGTTACATTTGACTGAGGGGACCAATAAGATGTAGAATTGCATTTTCCTATGTAATTGCACATGTGGTGGCAGCCCTTTCACCAGTGGAAGGAGGTATTTTTCATTCATGTTGTACTAACTGCTGGTCCAAAAGAGCTTTTAGGAACTATGGGCCCAGTTATCCCTGAGATGGTAACCACTTGACTGGGCTAACTCCTTCAGACTGCAGATGGGGCTCACATAGCTGAATGGGCCTTCATGCCCAATGTTTGGGAGATGGTTCTTTCCCCTGAAAAACAAGTTTTCATGTGCAGGCATTTTTTTTTAATTGAAGAAATATTCAATCATGTGAACTCCCTTCTGTATTATGAATTTTTACAGATCAGAGGCAGATTTACTACCTCAGTGATCTAAAAGGCAGCCCTACAAAAGAGCTGAAATAGCTTGCTGTACGCTGAGGAATTTTATTGGTCTAGGTGATATCTTTGACCAAGATATCAGTCTCCATATGGTAAACTCTTCATCTATTAGGAATGTATCTGTTAGGAATGATGAATGGACTGATTTTATAGCAGGGAAAAGGCCAACAAGAAGACTCAGTTGCCTATTTATTTACTTCATTTATATCTCACTTTTCTCCCTAATGGTGACCAAAAATGGCTTACAACATACTTGTTTCCTCCTCACAGCAACTCCTCACAACAACAGTGGAGTAGTCTAGTGTGTATGACTGGCCCAAGATCACCCAACAAGTTTCCATGGCAGAGTAGAGATTTGAATCTGGATCTCCCAGATCCTAGTCCAGCTCTCTAAGCACTACACCATGCTGGCTCTCAAAGACTGAAGCCATTCCTTGGGCCAGTCACACTCTCTCAGCCTAACCTACCCCACAGGGTTGTTGTAAGGATAAAATGGAGAAGAGGAGAATGATGTAAGCCACTTTGGGTCTCCATTGGGGAGAAGGGTAGGATATAACTGAATTAAACAAACAAATAAATATTGAAGTTGTACTGTGTTACAATATAGTCTTAGAAATCCCATTTCCTATATCTTGTCTTCCCTGGGACCAGGGCCAAAGCATATTCTTGCTTAACCAATGTCAAATGTACATCTCCATTGAAGCATTTTAATGGTTGCTAATTAAAAGGTCAATTACACAGATTTCAGTGTTAAATATTTACCTGTTTAGATCTTCCCCAAATAGCTGCAATCACATTGTCACAAAAAGGTTTCATGTATGACAGTGCTAATTAAGCATTCATGAACCATCCACAACTTTATGCAACTTCTTTTTGCTATCTGGCCACAGACTTCAGTAAGAAACATCTTAGCACTCAGAAGTGTGGATTTCAGTATTCTGTCATAGCATGCAATCCTCATTCAGACAACTGCAATGAAATATCGTAGATAATGCAAGGCCATGACTCAGATGCAGAGGTTGTGACATCAGTCCTTGCTGGGGTCAAGCTGGCATGTCACTTTTTTGTCAAGCTTTACCACTGTCAGGGCTTGGTCTTTTGCACTGTGGATCTTGTTCCATTTAGGAACATAATACTGAGGTAAAAGAATGAGTCCTCATTATGTACATTTCTCTGTACATCTTTGCTTTTCAAAATATAAGGATGACTAGATTTTTATACAAGCAAAAAATTATATTAACTAGAAAACTGGAAAATTCAGCCCCTTTCAAACTCTAAATTGCTTACTTGAAGGAGAAGGAAAGTAGAACGTTAAAAAAAAATGAGAGAGAGAAAACGTTCCTAATTTAAGTCTGCCAGGGGGTGGTATCTAATTTTCACTTTGAATAGAATATTGCTCCAGTAATTATCCTACTATTTAAGAACAAGAATAATTAGTGTAGTAACCTCACAGTCTAATAGTACTCCCAGCTTACTGAAGGCATGAACCCTACAATTAAGAGTTGGAAAAGAGTATGAAACTTTTTACAGTAAATGATTCTGGATATCACTATATAAGTGGGTTATTAATAGGACTGAAACAGGGGCTCATGTTTGGTTTTTTTAATTGTCCACTTGAAATGAACCCAACACCTGTCTTTCAATATTTTTGAGGGATAACATAGCATAGAGAAGTCTTGTCCCCAAAACACATTCAACCATCACGCCTGGCATCAAGACAGACTTGGAAGTCCTTGGTGTGCCTCTTTGTAGCACTGATAGAATACCACTTCAGCATTATTATTTTTTCTGTTGAAAATAATTGTTATTCCTGGTCACCAGCATCCAATCAAATCTGAGTACATGATTATGTTTCTGACGGCAAACTAAGTAGTTTTATCTGGGGGTAAGCCAATATGGCCATCGTGTCATCATGTGATTTCTCAAGAAAGTATAAAATTTCGAGTATCTTTGTCTTAAAACTGTTTGTTCCTTGATAGAAATATTCATTATCAAGTGACATGGTCTCCAGTCTGTTTTTACTACCCCCACACCATCTTCCTAATAAGTAAACAAGCGGTTTTTTTAGGTTACAGGGAGGGAAAGGTCCATGATTCAATAGATTTCATCATTTGTGGTGATCCTAGAAACAAATGTCCCACAAATGATAAGGCTCTACTGTACTAACTACTTGAATTATCAGCAAAATAGGCAAAATGTAGACTGCATCTGCCAATTTCTAGTGAACTGATCACTCTCATAAAATAATATAAATCAGACTCATACATTATTAGTCAAGTGGGTGTTTTTTTAAAGGTTATTTAAGGTTCTCATTTGAAGATGAAATATGGTATGTTGTGGTGAAGGTCCAAAGCCCATGAAAGTCAGTGGAAATGCTCTTATGTACTTCAAAGACTTTAAGATCAAAACTTCCCTTTCTTCCATCAATAAGGATCATAAATTTGCCCTGGAGTTTGTTTGGGTCAAGGCTACAGAAGTCTTTTAGAAAAGGTTTTAATAACATTAGCTTGGGATGAGATAGGCACACAGAGGCATGTTTCTGAAATTGTATGAATTTCTCCCTAGATTTTGGAGTTCTGGATTACCTAGGTTTGCTCCTGAATGTATTATTTCCAAGTTTTATACACACCAGTGTATTTTTGCAGCTTCCTACAATTTTTGTACTTTTAATTTCATCTTAGTATTTTACCACTATATTATGGGTGTACAGGATATATTGTGAAAAAAATCTTAAAAGTAATATTTAATTGATTTTTGGATCAAGATTGGATCAAGAACAGTTGGATCAAGATTCATTTTGCCGGATGCATCAGGTGTACATGCTAGCATCAGCAAAATATTGCACAAAAAGAATTGTGATACAATTGTATGTACCCTCCTGGTTAATTTTGTATAGAAATAACAAGAACAATAACTATAATGATGGTGGTGGTAGTGATGCAAGTGAAGTGAAAGCACTAAATACTCATGACCTAATTCCAGAATAATTAGCATGAATTTGTGTACCTAACCTGAAATTAGTCAGAAATACAATAATGGAATGGAAAAGGGGGAATCCTCTCATTTCTAGTAAAAAACAGAAAAACTGAAATGGATATTAACATAAAAGCAAGATCTTTCCTTGATTAAGCTTAGGCAAGTACTTGAGTTTCCTTAGTTAAATAGCAGTTTTTTAAAGGGAAATATGACTGGATGTTATTAGGCAGTAGCAGCAGTACTAGTAGTATTTTATTTATTTATTTGCAAAAAAAGTTATCCCACCTTTCTGCCCTTACAAAGGCCGCCAAGGCAGCCAACAAATTAACTATCACAGGAGGATATCGTGCAGTTTGCTTCTGCCTCTGTAGTTCCCTAGTGCCTTTCCTCCTGATAAACAATACAGAGAATAGATATTAATCTCCATCCTACAGCTACTGCCATGTCTATTTTGTGCAGAGAGGGCAGAAACACACCCATGTGTAAAACACACAAGCTACAGTACATGCATGTGTGGGGTAGAGGGGGGCTTGAGCCTATGCCTCTACACTTCCTTCTCTGGAGGTTTTCAAACAGAGGGGGGGCAGGAAGGGTTGCATCAGTGCTTAGTTCTTGTGGCCCTTTCATACACCCCCAGGAAAATGCTATCGCCACATTGGGGCCAGGAAGCAATTTTTCTCCAGGCCAGTTTGGCTGGAGATCCTGGAGGTTTTTTGTCATCTTCTGGGCATGGAACAGTAGTCACTGGGGGTGTGGGGGAAAGGTATTTGTGAATTTCCTGCATTGTGCAGGGGGTTGGACTAGATGATCCTGGAGGCCTCTTCCAACTCTATGATTACATGATTCTATATCAGGCAGCCCTTTCTGCCAGTGGGTACAAGCAAAGCTTTGTGCCTGACTGTCTTGTAGACAGAGACACACAGTTTCAAAGAATGAAATATTTTATGCAAATAAAGGATCTATATCTATATAGCTCATCTTCTTGTCAAGTTTTGGATTATTTCAGTCCATTCAGTCCCACTCAGTCTAGAGGAGGTCGACAAATTACTCTCAACTGTTGCCCGACCACTTGCAGCCTTGACCTGTGCCCATCGTGGCTAATTAAAGCTGGCCGGGACAGACTGCGAGGCATTCTAAGGGAAATTAACAACAAGTTTGGCGGCTGTTTCCTGGAGTACTTAAGGAGGCAGTGGTATGCCCTCTCCTGGAAAAAAATCTCTAGACCCAGCCGAATAGGCTAACTACCGGCCGGTCTCTAATCTGCCCTATTTGGCAAATTGATTGAGAGGGCAGTAGTGATTCAGTTGCAGGGGTTTTTTGGATGACACCTCCGCATTAGACCCCTTCCAGTCTGGCTTCCGACCAGGCCATGGGATGGAGATGGCACTGGTCACCCTCGCAGACGATCTTTGGAGGCATCTGGATCAAGGTGGTTTGGCTGTGTTGCTGTTGTTAGACCTGTTTGCGGCGTTCAACACAGTCGACCACCAACTACTGGCCCTCTGCCTCGCCAATACTGGGATTCAGGTGTCTGCCTTACAGTGGCTCTCCTTATTCCTTCAAGGTCGGGGACAAAGGGTGGCCATGGAGAAGCAGCTCTCCTGAAGGCACCTGCTAATATGCAGAATGCCCCAAAGAGCAGTGCTCTCCCCAATGCTATTTAACATCCACATGCCCCCTTGCCCAGATTGCCTGACGTTATGGGCTGGCTTGTCACCAATATGCAGATGACACCCAGCTCTATCTGTTGTTGGGCAGCCAGTCTGACTCCAGCCTGGAAAATCTGGACCTGGAGTTGAAAGCTGTGGCTGGTTGGCTTAGGCTGAGCCAACTGAAATTGAATCCAATGAAGACGGAGGTTCTGTGCCTGAGTCGGAGTGGTCCGAGGGTAGAGATCCCATTCCTAACCTTCAATGGGGCACCATTGGTGCCAGCATCAGAGGTGAAAATTTTGGGAGTGCTCCTGGATGCCTCCTTAACTATGGAGGCCCAGGTAGCAGCCACTGAGAAGTCAGCCTTCTATCACCTTCAGCTGATTAGACAGTTGGTTCCCTTCCTCGAATGCAATGACCTAGCAACAGTTATCCATGCAATGGTCACCTCGAGACTTGATCACTGAAATGCTCTCTACATGGGGCTGCCCTTGTCTCAAATCCAGAAGCTGCGGCTGGTGCAGAATGCAGTGGCCAGGTTGTTGTTGGGCCTCCCTATGCAGGAGTGCATCTAGCCTGTGCTAAAATCACTGCACTAGCTGCCTATAGCATACCGAATTCGGTTCAAGGTGCTGGTTCTTACCTTTAAAGCCCTATATGGTCAGGGACCTACATACCTAAGGGACCACCTTTCCCCACATTTCCCCAGAGAGCACTACGATCGGGGTCCCAAAACCGTCTGGCCCTTCCGGGCCCTAGGGAAGCCAGGCTGGCTGTGACAAGAGCCAGGGCCTTCTCAGTTGTGGCTCCATACTGGTGGAATGAGCTCTCAGAAGACATCAGAGCCCTGTGGGACCTTTTACAGTTCTGCAAGGCCTGCAAGTCGGAGCTCTTCCACCAGGCCTTCAACTAGGGTGCAGCACTATATATATTTAGGCCCTGGCCCCAATATCAATATCAACAGCAGTATTGATGTTGATATTAACAGTGTTAATTTCTTTAGTACAGCCAAATATAGCCCATACTGTGATGTTCACTGACTGTATGCTCCGTTGAAAGCTGCCACCGCACGCCATCGCACACGCACTATCGCAGCACTAGCACTTTGTATGTTTTATATGTATACTGTTATGATTATAATATGTTCCTGATTTTATATAAATCTGTTTTAGTTGTGCAATACTCTATTTTATGGAAGCTGCCATGAGTCTGCCATGGCAGGGAGGGCGGGGTATAAATAAAATAAATAAATAAATAAAAAGACAAAGCCTCCCTGAAGCCTGAGATGGTACAAGGATTGACAAAAAATAAAAATGCCGAGCACAGAAAACCCAGTGAACATGATCCTTTAAAGGAACACTGGCTGTTGTGGATTGACAGTATCACTATTGCACATATATCTGCTGAGCGAGTTTCGCCATGTGCTTCCCCTCACACTTCCTGCTGACAAGGAAAATGAAACCAGTTAGCAAAGTGACAGAATAAATGGTCAGACCGGAAGGTTTTTTTAACTTTTTCTCAACATTGGAGAGAATTATGTTTGGATGTACAGTATTAAGGAATTCATGGTGGGCCTTCATAATGGCTCTTGATTAGCAAAATAATGACGGCACATCCTGAATCCTGCATTAGTAATAATGACTTTTATAGCACATTCTAAGGAGGCTCTAGCTATAGAACATACAGCCTTTTTATCTATTTAAGGTTAGACCCTAGAAATCCAGATGCTCTGCTTAATGCAATCTGTTTACTCCAGCATAGTTACCTGTATAATTCTGGTAGAAAAGAACAAGAGTCCAGTAGCACCTTAAAGACTAACAACATTGTTGGCAGGGGATGAGCTTTCATGAGTCACTGCTTGCTTCTTCAGATACAGATATGAAAGCTCATACCCTGCCACAAACTTTGTTAGTCTTTAAGGTGCTACTGGATTTTGTTCTTTTCTACTGCTACAGACGAACATGGCTACCCATCTTGATCTATATAATACTGATTAGTCTCTGCAAGTTGCTTCTCTGCCTACACTATGGATTTTCAGCAAAAGGAGTACAATCCAATAAGATTTTCATAGGAAGGGAGCACGATTTTAACAGCACCACCAGCAACAACAGAATTGTATTGTTTATATTATTATGAGCAGCCTGTATGGGATCTGTACAGAACTCTGGAATCATTAGAAGAAAGGGGATCATTGGGTAGATACTGACAACCATTAGACAAGTCAAAAATCACCACACAGTAAGCTTGTAACTCCAGAAGAACCATTTGTTACCAGCATCCAAGCAGAACGCATATTAGAAGGTTTCTGCCCATTCCCAAATGTTGTTCATACTTTTGTTCAAATTCAGAGCATTTCCTATTTTTACAAATGGATGTAGTTCAAGTTGAGTCTGATTAGTATATTTCAGACTGCACATTCCTAGAGAGTGGTAACATTCTGATCAACAGTTAGCAAAATATTATTCATGACTGACTTCTAGTGTAGGTAAATCCACACCACAGTGATTATATTAATTGGAAAATGGTTTTCTGCATTCACCCACTAAGTGACAGGTGGCACAGACACTCATGTGAATAAGTTTCTTCTACCTTTCCCCAATCACTTCAATACATTTCTATCAACTAGGCATACAGTTTCAAAGGCTTCTAAAGCTTTATTTATAATAATTTTAAATAAGATTAGATATAAATGATTGAATCAGTAACAAGTCTTTTTTCTGTTTAGCATAATAATTAATGAAGTGCTTTATTTTTCACTTATATAATTGGCTCATAAGCTTCTAAAATGCTATGTGCCTGCTAGCAATTGGGAGATCATTTTCAGTGGAATCAGACAGTTTCAGAATGGCCAAAAATTGTATGGGGTTTCATGTTTCACTCCTAGGAGTCCATTCATCTCTTTCTTCATGGGGAATGTATGCTGTTAACTCCTATTAAGGCTAACTGGAGTTATGAGTGTAAATGTGACACATCACTGGACGAATGGACTGCCTGCACAAATGAAGCTAATTGTTCAGATCATTTGGAGCTGAAGATAATAGTAATGTCACATTTTACATTCTAGTCACTGGACCAGTTTCTTAGAGATGATGAGCACCTGTAACTCCCTTTCTCAGCTGCTAGAAACATTAAGTGCTTAGCACCTCTCAAGATTCAGTCAATTGACTTTTGCAGAAGTCCAAAATTGAATGCCAGTTCAGAGGCATCTGGGTAATAGACAGGATGATATATCTCACACACTTGCATCCTGTGTGTACCAGCTCTACTGGCTGCTTCTGATCTACTTCCTGAATAAGCCATACAAGACAGGAGATGTGCCTTCTACATTTCCCGTCACTGGAATTATAGAGATTTGTTCTAACAAGGAGTGGGTGGATTATGGTCTCCCCCTAACGAGGAGGTGTAGAGATCTTTCCTTCTCCTTCCTTTTGTTTTCAAAAGCTAAAAGTGGATACAGATAATTAGCAGTGCCACCCCGAGCAGAGTCACACTGTTATAAGCTGTCACAGCTCAGGTGGGGTGTCACCTGACACTGCCACCACTCTGGTTCCAGGCTCCTCTGAGAAGGCCCAGAGCACCCTCCCAGGCCTTTAGACCTCCCTTTTGGCCAAATCATAGGCGTGAGGACCAGGCAGAGTGAACAATGAAAATAGTTTATTTTATAGGAGGTCAAACAAACAAGGTGCAGAATAATAACAGTAAGTGGGTGAAAAGAAAAGAAATCAAATGCCCTAACACGTCTAAATATATACTGTCCTTAGCTCACTATCAAGTGGCCTTAGACTACTCACCCTTCCCTCAGGATGAGGGTTTCTTCCCCACAGCAGCCTCAGTCCTTTCTGGCTCTGTTCCCTGGGAAGAAGAACAGCTTTCCCTCTTGTAGCAGTTCCTATATTCCCAAGCCCTCTTCTTCCCTATTGGTCAAAATCATCACCTAAACTTCCCAAGGCCTTCTGGGGTTTGTAGGCCCAGCCTCCCTTACTTCTAGCCAGGCTCCCTGGGCCTAGTAGGCCTCTGGTAGCACGGCCCAGATCATGACGTAAGCCCATTGACTTCAATGTAATAAAAGAGTGCTTAGGATGGCAGTGTCTGAATAATGTACTAGCCAGAACAAATGTCCACATGATAGTCTTTATATGAAGGCCTCAGTTCGAGGCACATTGTTCTCCAGATTAAGCTTCTTATCTGCCTGAGAACTTCAAGCACCCATTAATCAAGGATTTTTTGTGTGACCCTTCAAAGCTTCTCACAACCATGGTCATGAGTAATGATGACCCAAGTATTCAGAGTAATAACTGAGGCTCTTAGAATTTCCCTCACGGAGGCCCTTCCTAAACTCTTGATTGAGTTATCAGGGAACTCTATAAAGAGTCTTGGAAGGGCCATCTACCATTATTCACATGTCTGCCAGGTAAGTTAATTCAATCACCCACAATCGGACACATTTCATTTCCCCATTACATCACCTAGGTATCCTTCTCTGATACCTCTCAGATCCTAAAGTTTCACCAATCACAATGTCTCCTTATATATAATTGAGTAGTGGGGTGGCACTTTCTGAACATTCCACACGCTCCTAAATCAGTTGGCTCCATGATGTGTCACTCAGAAGCTGTCCCTATCCACCAAAACCATCAGCTATTGGCCCATCAGCCACCACTCAAGAGTACTCACATGCCATTGGCCGGGTGTTGGGTCTGCTCCTCTTCCCTGCCCACTCCCACTTCAGCCACTGTTCCCTGTCAGAATTACTGGCAAATGGCTGTCAGAATTACTGGCAAATGGCTGAGAGCCAGTTTGGTGTAGTGGTTAAGTGTGCGGAGTCTAATCTGGGAGAGCCAGGTTTGATTCTGCACTCCTCCACTTGCACCTGCTGATGTGACCTTGAATCAGTCACAAGCTCTGGCACAGCTGTTCCTGAAAGAGCAGTTTGTGTCAGAGTTCTCTCAGTCCCACCCACCTCACAGGCTGTCTGTTGTGGGGAGGGGAAGGAAAAGGAGTTTGTAAGCTGCTCTGAGACTCCAAGTGAAGGGCGGGGTATAAATCCAATCTCTTCTTCTTGTTCTCCCAATGAAGATGCTTCTCCTGCTTGGCTCTTCTGTGGCTGTTGGTAGGCAACCAAGCTTGGCTCTGTCAGTAAAAAGACAAAGAAAGGAAACCCTTTCCAGGCCTTTGTGAGGAACTCATTGGGACCCGTCCTGACTAGGGTTGCCAGCTCCAGGTTGGGAAATTCCTGGATATTCTGTGTCTAAGGAAGCCAGGATTTGGGGAGGGAAGAGTCCTCATCTGAACAGAATGCCATAGAGCCCACCGTCGAAAGCAGTTATTTTCTCCCGAGGGGGAGAGAGCAGTTATTTTCTCCCGGAAGGGTCTGGAGTTCAGTTGTGATACCCAGTGATCTTCAGGCTCCACCTGGAGGTTGGCTACCCTAGGCATAGTGGTTAGCACTTCAGAGCAGGGTCTACCAGACCCAGGGTCTTGCTGTGGAAGCTGTGATTTCGAACCAGTCACAGACTTTCAGCATAACCCCCTCCCCTGCCCACTTCCAGCTTGGCCACTTTCCTGTCAGAATAAACTGAAAACGGCTGTCTCTCCTGCTTGGCTCCACCATGGCTGGCTGGCTACTGAGGTGGGCTAGCAGCTGTCAAAACATTCTCTTCAACCCCCTGCTGTGTGGCTGACTTTCCCCTAGGGTTGCCAATCTCCAGGTGGGACCTGGAGAAAATGGCTGCTTTGGAGGGTAGACCCTATGGCATTATACCCTGATGAGTCCTTCCCCTCCCCAAATGCTGCCCTCCACAAGATCTGCCCCCCAAATTGCCAGGTATTTCCCTACTCAGATCGGGCAACCCTACTTTCCCCTCAGTGCCTGTTGCTAGGTAACCAAACTTGGTTCTATCCGTAAAAGGTCCTTTCTACACCTATTTTGGTCTTTGGGAGAAAACACATTGGGGCCAGTTCTGACTAGGGTTGCCAGCTCAAGGTAGGGAAATTCCTTGATATTCTGTGTGTAAGGAAGCCAGTCTAAGGAAGACAGGGTTTGGGGAGGGGAGAGGCCTCAGCTGAACAGAATGCCATAGAGCCCACCCTCCAAAGCAGTTATTTCCTCCAGAGGGGGGAGAGATCTGTTGTCTGGAGTTCAGTTGTGATACCTGGTGATCTTCAGGTTCCACCTGGAGGTTGGCTGCCCTAGGCATAGCAGTCAGTACTTCAGAGCAGGTTCTGCTAGACCCAGGTTCTTGGTGTGGCAGCTCACTGGGGGATTTTGGACCAGTTACAGACTTTCAGCCTAACCTTCCTCACAGCATTGTTGTGCAAGTCAAAAGGGGGAGAGGAGAATGATGTAAGCTGCTTCGGTCCCCATTGCAGAGAATGACTACTTTTCCTCCTGGGAAACCATTGTTGCCAATCTCCAGGTGGGGGGTGGAGATCACTCAGAATTACAACTGATATCCAGGAGGGAGGGGGGAGGAGAGGGAAAGCTGAAGTCAGAGGGGAAGATAAAGATAGGCTGATGGTTGGCTGGGAGGGAGATAGGTTTGCCAACTTCAGTTACCTTTACTGGCATTGACATTAGAGAAAATACACAAGTCGATAAATAAATAAAACATAGGGAGGGTTCCGGTCCCGGTCCCAGTGACAGCAGCGGGTACCGAGCTCTGCTCTGTGCCCTAGCTGCATTCTCAGTGTACTTGAGAGAATTCAGTGCTACTGTTTCTCTCTGAGTGCTTCTGGAGGGAAGCTCGAGCAAGGCATTTGAGCTTGGGGAAGAAGATGGGTGGCGGTTCATTCCTCCCCTCAAGACTGCTGCCAAAGCGGATTGTTGAGACAAGAGGGAGCAAGATATCTTGGAACCCTAAGGTTCGTTATTAAAAGTATGGAAGGAAATTAAACACCACTATTATCTTAAAATCCCAATATGGGTATTGCCCATAGAGGCTTTCATGAACCCTCCTTGCACACGAATAAGAGGAGATGTTATTATGATGATCTATTAGATGGTGAAAACAAATTAAAATCAACTTAGGTTTTGAAGTTACAAAACATTGAAATGTCATGGCTACAAACAATGCAACTACAATCTAGATATAAAGAAGATCAGAAGAAAGGATTTTATGGAATACCAATGGATCTGGATAAGATTTGGTTTAACTCAGGAGGGAAACTGATTAAGAAATTGTATATGTATTTGTTAGACTGCAAAATGAAATATGAAGTGGTGAAACCGAGTATGATAGCATGGGCTAGAGATTTAGGCCACAATATAGAGTTAGATCCAGAGGTCATTTCGGGGGGGATCGTGGGCCCCGCCCCCTGCTTCCGGCCCTCATTCAGCCAGGAGGAGGCAGGAGAAGAGGGAGGGTAAGTTGCTTCCTCCCTGCCTCTCCCCACCCCTGCCTGCCTGGGGCCAGGGAGGGCCTTCACGGGGCTTCCTTGCACTCCCGCTGGCCTTGCAGGTCCACTGCTGGGCCCCTCATGGGGCTTGGCAGTGGAGCTGCAAGACCGGCGGCTGCCGGGACCGTTGGGGGGGGGGGGTGTGGCCTTATGACACACTTCTGGTGATGTCAGGGGGTGTGGCATATGCTAATGAGTTATGCTAATGAGTTCCCCTAGCTCTTTTTTCTATGAAACGACCCCTGGTTAAATCAATGGTTGAGAATGAGGGGCGCAAATATAAAAATAACAAGAGCAGCTGCTTTTAAGGAGAATAGATGGTACTTATACCCATCCAGGTTAGCTAAATTCTCCACCACAACATCTAATTTATGTTGGAAATGCAGGCAGAATGTTGGTACGTACTTCCACATGTGGTGGACCTGTAGTAAAGCCAAAGAATACTGGTTGATTGTTAAAATGTTACAAGAAATAATCAGTTGCTTAATACCATTAAACCCAGAAATTTTCCTCCTGAACATGATGCCCGAAGTGTATGGAAAATCAGATAAAATATTGATGATACATAGTGTAACAGCTGCAAGGATGCTTTACCCTAAATATTGGAAGATGGATAAAGTTCCAGATAGGGCAGAATTGATACAAAAAAATTTAACGTAGCTGAAATGGATAAACTGATGCTTATGTTAAAAGGGAAAGATGAAGCTGTTTTTGAGAAGAATTGGATTAAGTTATATAAATGGAGGTCTTAATCTGGTGGGTTAGGTTTATAAATTTAATGTTTTATTGTGAGTGATTATGCTGTTGTAAGCTTTCCTAATAATGTTGTTAAATTTAGCTGGATATATGCTTTGAAATCAGAAAATTCAATAAATATTTACATTTGAAAAATAAATAAATAAAACATAGGCATATGTACCAACTAGGGGGAGGGGGAAAAACACCCCATTCTAAAATAATCTAAAATCCATATAAATAAGTCTCTCATATCTCACGAAAACCCACAGCAAATTGATGCTGATTGCCCAAGGCCAGGGCACTCTCTCAGAGCCTCTTTCTAGAGCTCATTGTAGTTATTTCCACAATGGGCCTTATTCCTACTAAAATTTATATTTCACCAATGGGCAGCTGGATCCCAATATTTTAGCCCAATGCCATTGTGGATCCTAGTTGTGCACCATTTGCAGCAAATAGTACTACTACCACTATTTGCACCCAGGTAAATCCTTGACAAAGTAAGTGTGTGGATTTTGCCTGGAAAACGTGATTCTACATGAAATCAAGTGAATGCTCCAAGTCTATCACCTAATTCTCATTTCTTTGGGTACAGACCTTTCCTGCCATTACTATCATTATTAGTCATCAGAGAAGGCTGTCATTTACCCTTACTGGTGGTATGGCTCAGAAACAAGAAAGGGTCCCGTCCCCCCTGGTTTCCAAACAATTTTGAAAATGTTGAACATCATTGAAATGCTCATATTTATATCCAGTTTTAGGTACATTTTCCTTGTTCCCTGCTAAGATGTACTCTGGTATCATATTTTCAGTCAGAGCTGTTACTGAGGAAATTGGGGGAAGAAGCTACCCATACTTTCCTCATATTTAGATCACATGCAATTACTCCACAGGATCACCTACATCTTTGGTTGATTTACTGGGTTATACATAGTCAACAACTATTGTAAACAATTGTATATACTTGTATAATAGCTTTGTTTTCCAAAAGTGTAACTCTATTTACATCCAAACTGGGCTTGAAGGTGGGGTCCTGGCCATTGGCTTATGTTTCAACATTAATTATTCTGAGATTATATAATTATAACATCTAATTATAACAATAGATGCTAATCAAATATTATTTTGATGTGTTTACAATTTTATTTGAATATATCTGAGAACAGGCCTTTGGACCTTGCTGTGAATTTTTCTTTTTCCTCCCAGAATCTCATCTTCCCTGCCTCCAAAGACTGTTTTGATTCATTCAAGTGTTTTTCTTTTTGCAAGATTAATTAATTTCATTTTTTATATAAATTCCTAAGAGAACTGTGTTTCTAAAGCTCATAAAATGACACAATATTCCACATCTGAAACTACTGAACCTGCAACGTTTCACATACGTGAATTTTGTGTTTAAATATCTGTAGAATATGTGGCTGTGATCCAGAACTGTATCCCAGAACAAATTGACCTGTACTTTTGAGTTATCTCATTATTTTCCTTTCTGGCTCTTTACCCAACTTCCAATGGCTTTTTTAAAAAATTCAGGAGTTTATTATTGGGAAATAAAAGGTTTGTCTACCAGCCTTTTCCTAAGAGGACAACTTCTTATTACCGCATTTTGATGTTTTATGTGTGCAATGACACAGGGTCAATTTAATAAAATAACAACAGTCAATTTAGAGGCAAGTTTGAACTTTCCTCCTTCATATAGAAAATATTCCGCTTAACTTTATTAGCCATCCTAGATTTATGAGGAGACCTAGCAGCCATTAGTATCCATAATGTTCTGATAGCAACATCAATCCATTATAGTCTTCAATATGAACTGTTGATTTTTATCACACAGTTAACATAAATCTCTGAACACGTTGCAACATTGTTAAAAAGTACTGTAGATTTCCCCTTACAAGGAAGGGCAATTTCCAGCTTCTTTGTGGCACAATAAATTTGAGACTGTCTGTTCAGTATCTCTTGATTGTAGGTTGCTTCATCAATCATTCCCTTGCAAATCCCACCCACCAGGGTTACCAAAACAAAGTGCAGCGTATGGTAGATTAACAAGCAGAGGGCCAGCTTGTAATTTGTACATCAGAGGGACCACTCTCTTACTTTTGGCACAGTACTTTGCTTCTGAATTCTAGCCAAGGTAATTATTAGCAGGTTTTAGGAACTGAGCATATGGTATAAAAACAGAAAGTCAGTCCATTGAGAAGACACTCTTGTAAGTGGAAGGGCAGAAGAACCCCCCACACACATACACAGCAGAGATAGACATAAAATGACCTTGAACCTTTAGTCCAAATGCATCATTGAATCAACCAGTGCACGGCTGTGTTCTGATTTTCCCAACACCACCCTATTATCATAATCTCTTGTCTACCTGCATGCAATGAACTTAATAGTAGCACTAGTGCCAATGCAGAACTTTAGCAAGAGTAGGATAAGGGGCAAAGAGGGCAATCATAAAGGTGAATTCTGGGCTTCCCTAGGATCAGTTCTGAATAAGGCGGGGAGGAAACCCCTGACAAATGGTGACACAGCTGGATTCTGTACAGAAGTCTCTAAAAGCACTGAACTGCCAAGCTGATTTTAGGTAAGGTTATTGGTAAAGCTAACGTTGCATCTTTTGTCATTTGAGTAATTGCTTATGAAAACTTACAAAATTTGCTATGCCTCAATTTTGTAAAGGCATCTAGAATGAAAGTCATTGAGATCCTTCAGGAAGGCTTGAGTCCTACAATCAATATTGTAAGCTTCAAGACCGGGAAGACGTCTGAGCAGAATGGAATCAACTGTGCTGTTTTCCTCAACAAGAATCTATGGTGGGGATAAATCAGAGTCTGGTGTGTCTCACTTCTTGGAAAGTAATCACCTTTGGGGAACATGTTGTGAATAAGAAGTGGAATTAAGACTAACAAGAGTCAGGAAATTGCTGTGTCTTAAATGACAAGATCCATACTTCATGTCTCTTTCATTTAGCTGCAGTAAAAAAAAGAAAAGAAAGACAGATGGTCATATTGTCTGCCAAATCAATAGCAAGATGGCTGTTTATGCAAATCTTTTTAAGTTGCAGCAATCTGCAAAGTCCCATGGCTATCGTAGTGCAAATCTGTAATCACGTTCTAGGCTCTGTTTTCACATACAGGCACAAAGTGGTACATGCTATATTACTAAAACTAAACCCAGCAAAGACGGAGGTCCTGGGCGTGGGTCGGATCGGCCGGGAGTTGGGACACCCTCTCCCGACCTTTGGCGGGACACCATTGGTGCCTACGCGGGAGGTTAGGAGTTTGGGTGTGCTCCTGGACTCCTCGTTAACGATGGAGGCCCAGGTGGCAGCCATGGCCAGGTCAGCCTTCTACCATCTGAGGCTGGCCAGGCAGTTGGTTCCCTATCTCGGCCGGGAAGACCTGGCCACTGTGATCCATGCGACGGTCACCTCAAGGCTGGATTACTGTAACACTCTCTACTTAGGGCTGCCTTTGTCGCAAATCCAGAAGCTGCAGCTAGTGCAGAATGCGGCGGCGAGGCTGTTGATGGGTCTCTCCAGGCGAGACCACATCCGGCCGGCGCTATATGCGCTGCACTGGCTGCCTATAGCGTACCGGATTCGTTTCAAAGTGCTGGTGCTTACCTTTAAAGCCCTGAATGGCCAGGGTCCGGCCTACTTAAGGGACCGCCTCTCCCCGTACGTTCCCCCAAGAGCACTGAGGTCGGGGAATTTCCATCGCCTGGAAATTCCAGGCCCCCGGGAAGCAAAGTTGGCCCAAACTAGGGCCAGGGCGTTTTCGGTGGCGGCTCCCACCTGGTCGAATGAGCTCCCGGAAGAGACTCGGGCCCTGCGGGACCTAGTGCAGTTCCGTTTGGGATGCCGTCCATCTTGGATTGTAGGAAATTCTATGTAATTTATGTGAGCACCAAATTGTATGTTAATCTGTTTTTATTATGCTGCTGTATGCATATTTTAATTCCGGCATGGCCGCTTGTTAGCCGCCCCGAGCTGACTTTGGATGGGGCGGGATATAAATCCCAATAATAATAATAATAATAATAATAATAATTACTTCTGGCCATAGTTTCACTCAGCAACCCATTTTGCACGCTTAAAGGAGAGGCTAGAAAAATGCTGAGCTCCTAAGATCACTACAATCTGAGCAAGACAAGACATGCCAGTCAGTCTTGCTGCACATTGAAAATGAACAAAAGTATTTGTTCAAATATCTATAAGTACAACTGAACATATGGCTCATGAAGTTTCATTACTGTTTTGTGGGGTGACTGTGCCTTGCATCCCACTCTGCCTGCATTCCAGTTTAATGTGGAGAATTTCTAAAATTATATTTCAGAATGGGTGCATGTGTAGTTTGCAGCAGTTCTCAGTCCATGTCCTCCCCCCAATTATAAGTTATGCAAGGGCATGAGCAGAAATGTACTTTGATTAAATTACAGTGCAGTCTGATTGGTCTTTGCGCAGGGTTTTAATCAAAACGTATATGCAGTCTCTCCCCATGGGTAACCTGTATGTGTGTGTGTGGGGGGGGTAAACTGAAATTTGCAGCTCTGAGCATGCTCATGGGGTGATCTAGAAATAATAATAATAAAAAGAAAAAACCTCAAATGCATCAGTGCTGCTCTGCAAAGATGACCAGTTAACCTACAACCACAAAGTCCAGGAAAACATTTGGATGGAGCATTCTTTGTAAATGTCCCGAATGATCTATTTATTTCATTACACTGGCAAAACTTTAAGGTACCACAAGACACTGTTGCTTTGCTGCAATAGAATAACACAGGTCTCGGTCACACATACCAGAAAATGCGGGAGGAGGAGCGAGGCTATTTCTGTCGCAGTAATTCAATGCAACAGCGGATGAAGCGGATTTTTTTCCTTGCAGCCTGCTTCCGGTGTGCTTCCTCAAGGGATAAGTGAGACAATTGGAGCGTGCTGGGGTGATCACACTGGCAACTCCATCCTCCACCCATCGCAACCTCGTTTGACAGTGGACTCTCCCTTGTTGTTTTTTACGCCGCTTCTTCAGATGACGGCCACGGGTTGCCAGATGTGTCCATGTGAACACACCCGTAAAATCTGGCTGACATTCGTTAGTATCTCATGGCGAAATCTGTGTGTGATCGGGAACACGGTGAGTCTTCTGGAATTTAGCATCAGTGAAGCTGTTAGAATTAATATTCATTAATGTTAGTATATTTGTTGAAATGTGAAATGTATCAGTACAAATAATAAATGTCATACAGAAACCCTGCAGTGACATCAAATGAGGGGGTGGGGAATCCAGTGCCAATTTTCAGAAAACCTATTTATGTAGCTCAGCTTTAATTTAGCTTGATTTGCTTTATCCATACAGTCCCCTTCCCCCTTCAAAGTTAGTTTTTATGAAAAAAGGGTAAGGACCAGGGAGTATATAAAGACATGCTTAACTATGAAAATACAAATATTTTATGTTGCTTAGAGAAAACCCATTTTATGAATCATCATATCTGATATAAAGTATATTAATCCCGATCAGGGGTGGGTTGGGAGGATAAAATGGCTGCAAAAGGGACCCACCTTCTAATGGGAGAGAACATGGTCACAGAAGAGAGTTTGCTCGCATCTGCTTCTCACAAGGCAGGGCTTGCTGGCTCTCACTATCATCTTGCTCACAGTGGGACTGTCAACTGGCTTGCAGTGGCTCCTGCCCAGTTCAGGCAGGGTGGCCTTCAATTGGAATGGCTCTGGTGAGGGATGCCCCTCCCCCCCAAAATTGAGGGGGGGGCGGACCTTTTCTGGTTGATGAGCCAGTTTGGTGTAGTGGTTAAGTGCACGGACTCTAATCTGGGAGAACCGGGTTTGATTCCCCACTTCTCCACTTGCACCTGCCTGGATGACTCTGGCACAGCTGTTCTTGAAAAAGGGCAGTTTCTGTCAAGAGTTCTCTCAGGCCCACCTACCTCACAGGGTGTCTGTTGTGGGGAGGGGAAGGGAAAGGAGTTTGTAAGCCGCTCTGAGACACCTTTGGGTATTGAAGGGCGGGGTATACATCCAATCTCTTCTCTTCTCTTCTTCTTCTTAATCCCAGTTCTGCAGATAAAAAATTAGGCCAACGCCAATGGTACAAAATTAGGTAAAAATATATTTCATTACTCAGTTAAATTCCCCAAAAAATCCCTACACATTTCACCAAGAAGGGGAATCTGTAATAAATAATATACAATTACACCACTGAGTTTACATAAATAATGATATAGTTAAAATTATGTAAATGAATAAGATATTAAAGGTCAAAATCCAGCTTGTAAAATATCAATCACATACAAAACTGCTAGAAATTATTTTGTCCTTGCGATTGAATAACAAAAAGAAACTCCCTGTAAATAAAGCTGTCCAGTACCCAACAGGTTTTGGCTCAAAATTAAAAGAGTCTTTTTCTGTGCCTAAACGAATGTTACAAACCTATTTGTCTTGCAGTAATTCTTAAAAATAAGTACAAGACCAGTAGCAAATTGTCACTGGTAGGACTCTACTATATTCCAGTGTCTAGTTAATGCAACCTCTATTTCCCCCCCACCACAAAAACTGATGCAATTCTAAAGACAAACTTAACCCTTTAGATCAGGGTGGTTATGTAGTTTCAGTAGGTCTTGGAGAAGACACAAGATTTTCTAGATCTTCTTGAATCAATATTCAGGCCTAACAACAACCATTCATAGTTCCCCTGACAGATTATATTCATAACTGTGACAGGAGGAATGCATCCCTGTTGTTTCTCCTGGACATTTTGAAAGCTTTTGATACCATTGACAGAGGCTGGCTGGGTTGGGGGGGGGTATGTGATTCAGTGGTTTCGATCACTTGCATAGCAATTCCATTCATAGTTCCCGTGACAGATGATATTCATAGCCGTGACAGGAGGAATCCATCCCTGTTGTTTCTCCTGGACATTCCCTGGATGGGGCTCCATTGGTTCCAATGTCAAGGGTGTTCCTGGATGCCTCCCTTTCTGTGGAGGCCCAGGTCACCACCACCGCCAGGTCTGCCGTTTTCTATCTGAGGCAGATCAGACAGTTGGCCCCATAGCTCGACCCCCAGGATCTAGCTACAGTGACTCATTCAATGGTCACTTCCAGACTGTATTATTGTAATTCTCTCTATGTGGGCCCTTGACTCTGCTCCGGAAATTGCAGCTAGTGCAGAACGTGGCAGCACGGGTGTTGACAGCGATGCCTGTGTGGGCTCTCATCCACCCAGTGCTGCACAAACTGCACTGGCTGCCTATTGAATTCTGGATCCATTTCAAGGTGCTGGTGCTTACCTTTAAAGCTCTATACGGCCAGGGGCCAGCATACCTTCGAGACTGTCTCTCCCCATATGAGCTCCGTAGGACATTGAGGTCCACAAATCAACATCTCCTGGCAGTCCCCGGTCCCAGGGATGTCCATCTAGCTTTGACCAGGGCCAGGTGGAATGAGCTCCCATATGAGATCAGCACCCTGTGGGATCTATTACAGTTCCGTAGGGCCTGTGAGATGGAGCTCTTCTACCGGGCTTTTGGTTAAGGTGGTGGGCTTCCTTCCCTTTTTCCTGGCCAACCCTTCACCAGTGGCCTGGTTCAAATTTGACATCAGGGCACCACTGCTGTATTCAGATTTGACTGACACCTGAACAGGTTATTTTACATGATAGTTGTGATTTTATGATCTGTGATTTTATGTTGTTTTAATCTGTTACTAGATGATTGTTATGATATTGATTTAAACCGCCCTGAGCCTGCTTGTGGGGAGGGCGGTATATAAATCAAATAAATAAATAAAAATCAAATAACAATTACCAGTACCCCTCTATCTTATCTCATGCTGCTAGCTCTTTTATTATGCAGAATTCGAAGAGGGGGAGAGCATGAGATTTCCAAATAAAAAGTGGCATCTTCTAAAACCTATAAAAGGGACAGCTTTTAAAGGCTTGTTATTATGACACAAAACAAAGACATTGGACATACAGAGGTTTCAGATGGAAGGTTATGCGGGGGGGGGGGGAGTTTCCCCCTTTCCCCAAGTGTTCAATGTGAACTATAGCCACCTAAGGCTATAATTCTGGGAAGTCTCCAGGTCCCACTTGGAGATTGGTTTCCCTATGGATTATTGAGAATTTACAGAAAGAATGAAGCTCAGGATCTTCCATTTTCAGAATAAAAAATTGCATTTCTTATTGTATGATTTTCCTGCTGTGATTCCTGCCCATTTAGATTTGGGAAGCGGAAAATAATTTCACATTTTCTTTTGGGCCTGCTAAAGTTTTCTGATTAGGCAAGTTTTAAATTTTCAATCCTTTGGTGGTTTTAAATATGACTCAAACGGGACCCTGTTCTCTCTCAGGCAGAAGAGACTGGGATATAGACGGTTCTGTATTTTAGAAAGGTTAAAATAGAGGTACAGACTTTTCTCAATTTCTCTCAGTTATGAGAGTAATTATAGAAAGACTATTTCTGAGGTTACTTCTATATTATACTTCATTTCTCTGGCATTCAGCTTGTTTTGGGAAGTTTGGTGACATAGCTGCATTGGGTTAAACACATTGAATTAAGTTCTTTCTGGGACATGAGTTCTGCAGCTAAGGTTCTTTAAAAAGGTAAAGGTTCCCTTGCTCGAAAGCCAGTCGAATCCGACTCTAGGGTTGCGGTGCTCATCTCCGTTTCAAAGCCGAAGAGCCAGCGCTGTCCAAAGACGTTTCCGTGGTCATGTGGCCGGCATGACTAAACACCAAGGCGCACGGAACGCTGTTACCTTCCCACCGAAGTGGTACCTATTTATCTACTTGCAATTTCTTGCTTTCGAACTGCTAGGTTGGCAGGAGCTGGAACTAGAGATGGGAGCTCACTCCGTCATGTGGCACTGGGTCTTGAACTGCTGAACTACTGACCTTCCACAGCCTGCAGTTCAGCATCTTAACCACTTGAGCCACCACAGCCAAAAGGTTCTTATATTCAAATTACAGATTTTGGAATTGTTGACCTTGTTGAGCTCTGAGTAAGGTTGCTAGGTCCAGGTGGAGATCTGGGCTGAGGCCAGAAGGAAGGATGGAGACTCCAGTGGAGCAAAAACCATAGAGTCTCCCCCCTCCTTCCAAACACTCATTTTCTGCAGAGGAACTGGACTCTGTAGCCTGGAGATTTGCTGTAACTCCAGGAGATTCCAAGTCCTGCCTGGAGACTGGCATTACCAAAGGGAGATGTTATTCTCTGGGCAGTAGTCTCTCGGGGATTAGCGCCGTTCCCTCCAAATTTTATTTCCCAAGGATTAAAGGGGAGCTCTTTCATCCTGAGTCTGGGGCCTGATGGGGATGCTTGCACATTTCCATCAGGGAAGCTAAGGGATGGGAGTAGCTCTAAGCTCCTTCCCACAGGAAAGTCCTCTGTTCACTCCATTCCTTGCCCTGCTTGGGTTTAGAAGGTTGGGAGGTTTTATTTTGCTCCAGCCATTGTGGCTGCACTTAATGATTGCTTTTGTTCCATTTCTATCTCCTGATCTTGCTGTTGGCCTCCCTTGCAAGATTGGTGCACAACTTCAAGGCAAGCCAAAGTCCCCAGTTGCTGTTTGCAGGAGACCCATGGGGGGTTGTAATCCCTTCTGGCTCCTGTGAATCTGCAGTAGCCCCCCTGCACAGAGGATGCAGCCCTCAGGTGGTGTGGGGGGGTGCCCTTGACTTATTTAAAGCCCCCCTCTGAATTAAAAAAAAATCCTGCCTATGGGCCTGAGTGGTTCATAGGGACCATATCACTTCAGTGTTGTTCCATCTACACTGGCTCCCAGTTTGCTTCTAGGCACAGTTCAAGGTGCTGGTATTGACCTTTAAAGCCCTATGCAGCTTGGAGCCAGCATACCTCAAGGACTACCTGCTCCCATATGAACCTACACATCCATTCCAGTCATCTTCAGAGGCCCTGCTCTGGGTGTCCCCACCATCTGAGGCTAGACAGGTAGCAACCCAAGAAAGGGTCTTCTCAGATGCACAGCCAAAATTTTGGAACTCCCTCCCCAGGGTGATTCATCCCTCTCCCTCTAATGTTTTCTTTCATCAGTGGGAGGGACTTTTTTTGCATACCCCCAATAACTATCAGTGGCCCTCTTCCTTGGTTATGGTGCTATGTGTTTGTATGCTGATACATTTTAGGATTATTTTATATATTTTTTTATTTTAAATGTTCTTTTAATATTGAAATGTTTTAATATTTTGATGTTCGTCACCTTGAGGACTCTATTTGGGTAGAAAGGTAGCACAGAAAAGTTTTAAATGAATAAAATAATATAAATAATAACTGAAAAACACCAGAATCACCTCCTCCCAGACTATTCATTTTATAATAACTTCATCATAATTGCAGTGACATTTTAATTTCAAGGCAAGGACTTGTACAACACAGCCAGACAACAAGCTGAGATGAGGTGTTTAAGATTTTGCAAAACCATTTCCAACTGCAGCTTGTTTTGTTTGAAGGAAATGTGAAGAGGGACCTTGCTCTGTTGATGTTAGTGACTACTTTTTACTTCTACTCTAATTATAGTTGGAGCTCAATTGTGCTGCTATTATGAACTGAATAGACAACAGGTTGAGGGACCAGAAGTTGAAATTCTCTGCAGACCACAGACAGGCACAATAATAATTAAAACATTGGAAGCTTTGTAAGTTGGCTGTGTTGGAAGTGACTTCTTAACAGTGACTCTTGAAAATAATTTTGATCTCTTAGACAAAATACAATTGAACTGGCTGCAATTTTGAGCTTAAAGGAAGGTTTTAAGGTTTAAGGGAAACAGCAAATATTGGGGATTTTTTTCCTGAGCAAGTATCACATCTTTACAGTTGTTGAGAGGTGTCCTGAATAAAGCACTTAATTTCCAAATTGCTAATATGGATATGAATGCTCTCTCACTTTCAATGCAAAATTATGAGGAGCAGAAGCTTGATAACGTGTAATGGTAAAGCAGTCTTTACCTTGTATGGGCAACACTGATGAGTATTAGTTACACTGAAGGGTGACTCATTTGCTATTTATTTACTTACTTCATTTATATCTCATCTTTCTTGGCAATGGGGATCCAAAGCAGCTTACATTGTTACCCTTTCCTCCATTCTATCCTAACAAGTCTGTAAGGAAGGTTATGTTGAGAGTGTGTGACTGGCCCAAGGTCACCAAGAAAACTTCCATGGCAGAGTGGGAATTTGGACTGGGGTCTCTCAGATCCTAGTTCAACACTCTAACCACTACACTACACTACACTAATCCTACACCACACTTGCTAGACAATCTCTGATTTGAATGGGGAATAATGCATGATAACAGTGCAAAGCAAGCGCAGGGGAGTTGCAAAAACACATATCCAAAAACATGAGATGCCATTGTTCAGGACAGAAGACAGAAAGAATATCAGAAAGGGGGAAATGTGAAGGTTAGTTATTTATTTCATTATATTTCTATCCTGCCCTCCCCGCGAACGGGTTCAGGGCAGCTCACAGTTTAGGGCACCATGTGCCAGATATAAAAACATATAAAAGCAGATAAGACAAGATAAAAACAACCATATTTTACTATTAAAGTTCTTAGTGATGTTAGTCCTTCAATCGCATTTAGATGGCGTACTGTAAATGTAACACAAGGTCCCAATTCAGCGATGATTGATCTATCGTGATGTTGTGGCTTGATCTTCATATAGGGCCAACCTACTACTCTGTTGTTACTAACGATAATAGTTGGTGATAGTGGTAGTGGTGGCTCCTAATTAAAAGCCTGGTGGAAGAGCTCCATCTTGCAGGCCCTGAGGAACTGTAAAAGGTCCCGCAGGGCCCTGATCTCCTCCGAGAGCTCATTCCACAAGGTAGGAGCCGCCACTGAGAAGGCCCTGGCCCTGGTTGCAGCGAGGTTTTATATGTCCTACTGCAATCACATCAACACATGAGGCTGCATTATGTTGAATCAGATTAATGGCCTATCAAGGTCAGTATTGTGAAAACAGCTTTCCAGGGTGTCAGAAAAAGGTCTGTCACATTACTTTTTTTAAAAAAAAATAATAATTAATAATGTTATTTACAGTCCACTTTTCTTACTGAGATTCAAAGTGAATTACACAGTATAAGTCAAATACAATCAACAGGATGGGACACCCAATAAACAAAGCAATAAAGTTTGGATTGCAGAAATCTTATAATGGAACTGAAACAAAGCTGAAACAAAGCTTAAGTATCAACATGACATGTTAACTGATACAAAAATTACATTGTACGTCAGACTTTGAACAACAGACAGTGCATACTATACACAGTAATATCAACCATAGTCCCTATGCTTTTACCAAAACATCTTTCTAAAATATTTCATGACAGTATAATTCAGGAACCTTGCTGACCTTATCAAGCAGGCTATTCCATAAAGTGGGGGCCACAACAGAGAATGTACATGAATGGGTAGTTGATGATTTTGCCTATTTGCAGGGTGGCACCTATAGGAGGCCCTGATCCAAAAAGTAGAGCATAGAGGGAGCATGTCATGGTAGAGCATAGAAGCAAGGGTGCTCCTGCAGATATATGAGAGGCAAAGGCCATGAAGGGATTTGTGTTTGATAGTCAATAACTTGAACAAAGCCTGGTAACTAATCAACAGCTAATTAAATGGCTACATAATGAAAATAATATGCAGGCTCCACCTAGCGCCTGATAATAACCAAGCTGCAGCATAAGAACATAAGAACATAAGAGACACCAATGTTGGATCAGGCCAAAGGCCCATCCAGTCCAACACTCTGTGTCACACAGTGGCCAGAAATACCAGTGCCATCAGGAGGTCCACCAGTGGGGCCAGGACATTAGAAGCCCTCCCACTGTTGACCCCCCCCCCAAGCACCAAGAAGGCAAAGCATCACTTGCCCCAGAGCCCCTATCTATACCTTGTGGCTAATAGCCACTGATGGACCTCTGCTCCATATGCTTATCTAATTCCCTTTTGAAGCCGTCCATGCCTGTAGCCGCCACCACTTCCTGTGGCAGTGAATTCCATGTGTTAATCACTCTTTGGGTGAAGAAGTACTTCCTTTTATCCGTTCTAACCCGACCGCTCTGCAGTTCCATGGAGTGCCCACGAGTTCTTGTATTGTGAGAAAGGGAGAAAAGTACCTCTTTCTCTACCTGCTCTTTCCCATGCATAATCTTATAAACCTTGATCATGTCACCCCTCAGTCGTCTTTTCTCCAAGCTAAAGAGCCCTAAGCGCTTTAACCTTTCCTCATAGGGAAAGTGTTCCAACCCTTTTATCATTCGAGTTGCCCTTTTCTGCACTTTTTCCAAAGCTATAATATCCTTTTAAAGGTGTGGTGACCAGAACTGCACACAGTATTCCAAATGAGGTCGCACCATTGATTTATATAGAGGCATTATGATATTGGCTGATCTGTTTTCCATACCCTTCCTAATAATCCCCAGCATAGCATTGGCCTTCTTTATTGCAGTCACACACTGTCTCGACATTTTCAGTGAGTTATCTACTACAACTCCAAGATCACTCTCTTGATCAGTCTCTGCCAGTTCAGACCCCATCAATGTGTATTTATATTTAGGATTTTTGGCTCCAAAGTGCATCACCTTGCACTTGGCCACATTGAAGCCCATTTGCCATGTTGACGCTCACTCGCCCATCCTTGACAGATCCCTTTGGAGTGCCTCACAATCCTCACTGGTTTTCACTACCCTGAACAACTTTGTATCATCCACAAATTTAGCCACTTCACTGCTTACTCCCATCTCCAAATCATTAATGAACAAATTAAAAAGCAGTGGATCAAGTACTGATCCCTGCGGTACCCCACTGCTTACCACCCTCCACTGAGAAAATTGCCCATTTATACTCACTCTTTGTTTTCTATGAATTAGCCAGTTTTTGCTCCATAAAAGGACTTGTCCTTCTATCCCATGATTTTTGAGCTTACTTAGGAGCCTTCGATGAGGAACTTTATCAAAAGCTTTCTGGAAGTCAAGGTAAACAATATCTATTGGACTCTATTGGAGACCTATGTTACTACAGCATAGATCCAAGTGGCCAGATTGGCTGTGCCAAGGTAGGGGCACTAGAGTGAATTGAAGGGAATTTTTTTTACAGCTGCATTGAATTTTTTCTCCAACAGCTATGCTGGATCCAGTATAATCCCTAGGCTCCTAACTGCATCAGCAAGGGTCAGTTGAACCCCACTGAAGGTGGAAAGCACAATGTTTTCCAAGATCTCCACCTTTACAACAAACATTCCTTCTGTCTTCTCTGTGTTCAGTTTCACTTTGTTTACTTTCAGTTATTTAACCACAGCAGTCAGGCATTGGCTCGCAACTTCTACTGCATAACTAGGGGATCTGAAGAGAGATAAACCTTAGTGTCCTCAGCCTATTTGTGACATCCAGTTCCAAAGTACTGAGTGATTTCTCCTAAAGGTTTTATACAGAGATTGGATGGCATGGGGGATAAGATTGCACCCCATGGAACCCCACAAGGCAGTGCCCACACTGAAGATGATTGATCTCCAATGGCAACCTTTTGAGTCTAGTCCATGAGGAATGATTTAAACCCGTCCAAGTCATATACCTTGATATCTACTACTCCCAAATGCCTCTATTATATCAAAGGCTGCAGATAGATCCATATTTGTGTTATTTAATCAGGGGGGGGGAACAAGCAAAGGTACTAATTGCCTGTTCCTGATACCACAAAGGTTCAGATTTAGGAGTCAACAGATGTCTAGATACCTTAAACCAATGGGATGACCTTGAGCCAGCTGATGCAATGATTGCAGAGAAATAACATTTCTTTGCTGCTGCTGCTGCCACCACTGCTTCATAGGTCTTCCAAAGGGCTCTATAGTTCACTTTGTCAGATTCAGTACAAGTTTTCTGCTTCCAGACATCTTCCTTTCACTGAGTTCTGTATGTACTATCCCTCTAACTAAATGCTGGGGGTTGGACCATACAAAGCAGATGCTCTGTCACTGAGCAAAAGCAACTTTTATAGCATATCATTAGATGTCAAATTGGCACCAATATTATGCCACCATTATGATGAGGTACAGTTTGGACAAGGGCTGGGAGAGATGTGGGCAAATCTTCCACTGAGCTTGAAGTTTACTAGGCGACCTTGGGTAGTCACTGACTCTTAGTTTAAATTACCACATAGGGTTGTTGTGATTATGACATGGAGCAGAGGGCAACTATGCATTCCATTTTGAGGTCCTTGGAGGATGCTGGAATACAAATTACCAATGAACCCATGAAGAGAATTTAGATAAGTGTTTCTACAGAATGCAGCACCTTTGGGGGGGGGGGGCAAACCACAGAGAGACCCATAGGGAGAAGTGTAACGTGCAGGGCTATTTTTCTTTTTCTTTTAAAAAAGAGGTGCTGGAACTCTCAAGAGGGAAATGAAGTTTTTAATCTGTATACTGAAAACTCATAAACTTCTAAACATTTTTAAAATAATTTTGTTGAAGAGGTTCTGGAACTCCATTTTGGCATGTTCCCCCAGAAAAAAAGCCTGGGTTACATGGTAAAGGACTCTTTGAAATGTGAACCCAAAAAGACGATGGGAAATTACGTGATTTCTGATGATCTATCATTTCTACATTTCAACATTTTCTGAAGGGTAAGCCCATGAGATACATATCCAGTATCTTCTTCAGAGAAATGGCTAGAGACATAATTGACACAAATGTGTACAGTTTCCTGTATAGACTGTCCTGGCTCCCTTGGTTCCATAACATTTTTTTCCTGTTCCCTGCCCCATTTCCTACATACTGCATCAAACCCAGGCAACACTACAAATCTTAACTGTTATACTGGCTTGTGTTTCCAAAGAGACCTTCACAATAGTTTGCAAACAAGAGGGTTCTTCTCTCATTTCAGGTGACAAGCAGTATGCTCTAAATCAGATGTCTTTTCTTAGTCAAAGAATTTCTCAGCAACCCAGCCTAAAGAATGTTCTGATTCTCCCATTTTAAAACTGTAGGCACAGACCAGATTCTCAGTAGGTAATGTGATTGCTACATGAATAGAAGTAACAGAAATCTTTTAAGAAACAGGAACACTCTTGGACGTGTAGGGGAGGAGTGTTGCATTTCAAACCCTAGTCTCTTATACCTAATTCCTGTAGAATTTTGTGAGAATTACATTCATAGCCTTTACTGATTTTGAGTTCAGACTTGACCTCATCTGGAACCTGCACTTTTTGCACTGAGTTGTCATCTACAAGAAAATCAGAGCAAAATTCCAGAAAATTTGAATAACCCTGTTTTGATAAGCCTCGAGTTATACAACTCTGTTACAGCGTTCAGTTCTGCCATGTGTACATGACTGAACATTGTAAGACAGCTGATAAGAGATTCATATGACAATATCTTATTAAAATAAACAAGTTATTCTTTTCACAATAATTTGTTTAGTGGAGTTTCACAGTGCTCCGAACTAGACAAAACAAAACATCTTTGTGAGCTAATTACTTCTAAAATTCTATTAACATAACAATTCAATACAGCTGTTTACAGGGTATTCCTAGTTAGGGCTTTGGTTGCCATGACAACAGAACGGTTTTTAAATGAAGCAACTAATGTGGGGTTGTTCTTTCAAAACAAAGACATATAATGCCTCCCTGGTTTTTTGTTTTTTTTTAAAGCATTAATGTGCAAAATTTATACATCAGGCTAGACAAACTCAAAGCATCTTCTCTTAAGGCTTATTGCACAAAAATAGTAGCTTTGGGTTCAGCAACAGGCTTGCTGCTAAAACGCATCATAAACTGTGTTACATTAACATTACGTTGACTTTTGTGTTCTATTGTGGGAGGAGAAGCTGAGGTAATAATTCAGCTTTTGAGTGCCAAGCTCAAAGGAACTGGTGAAATCATCCGGATTTCCATTGTGGTTTAGATTATGGTTTATATATATTTAGATGATGGTTTATATATTTTACCATATTTATGGACCTAATGTGTGATTGAAATCTTCCTCAATACTTGATAGGAGGATATAGATGATCAGGAAACCTTGGATAAAAAGGCACCCCCCTGTGGTATTCTATAACTATGACAAAATTGTATTGTTTCAGAGATATTGTAAGAGTTTGAGTATTCAATGTAAAAATGTGTTAGCATGAAGGAGATTTCCCCAATGCATCTGCTTATGGAAAACTGGAGAACAGACTCCCTTTGCACTGGTTCCCAAAGTGGGCAATACCATCCCCTGAGGGTGCTGGAATGATCCAGATAGGTGGTCGGAGCCTTGGGTGCAATTGGGGGGCACTGAATATAAATAAGGGGGCAGTGGAAGCATAAAGAAAGAAGAGTCCAGAAGCTATCTAAAACAGCCTTTTGGTGGTAGGCCAAATAAGTTTGGGAACCTATGGATGGGGCTTGGCCCTTTGGGACAGGTCTGTGTGGAGGACAAAGAGAATGCCAACTCAGTTTGAAGCCAGGGTAGAATTGCCCAAATGCTGGCAGATATCAGACTGCCCATTCACTGTAGCTGGCACTAAGAGCGGAACATGCATATTGGGGTATAGGAAGAATATGGTGAAAAGTATCTTACCATTGTCCTGAATTTATTATTAAATACTGAAATCTGTTGCTTCTCAGATGTTAACTAGTGACACTATGAAGATGACAAAATTGTAGAGGCAAACTAGACAACCACCTGGAGAACTTCCTCGGGCATGTCTTGGAGACAGAGGCTGTGTGCATGGCTTGAAGTGAACACTGAAGCTGTCTGCAGATGACATTGATGGAAAGTGCTGTCAAGTCACAGCCAACTTAAGGTGATCTTGTAAGGTTTTCAAGGCAAAAGATCAACAGGGATGGTTTGCCATTACCTGCCTGTGGGTAGCAACCTGGACTTCCTTGGTGATCTCCCATCCAAGTAGTAATCAGGGTCAGCCTTGCTTAGCTTCCAAGAACTGATGAGACTGGGCTAGCCTGAGCCATCCAGGTCAAGGCAGATGACATTACACCTGTGAAAATTGATGCCTTGAGAGGGGGGACCAGACATGAATGTTCAAAGGCTCTGCTCCTGCCTTTGAACAATTGCTGATGATGGTTGGAAAAAGCAATATTTGACACTATAGAGACTCACACCATGTTCATGACTTCACAAGTATGCATAGACAGGAGGCAGAGCCACATGTTTGTGCCCACTCCCCTTCAACATGTGTATGTCCCTTCCATAGGGATAGAAACAGCTAGAAACCATAGGCCAATCAGAATGGAATAAACCTAGACAAGTCTTGACTAAAAACAAACAAACACTTGGAACAAACTAGATAGCCATGAGGTAAGTATTTTGTTTGAATATTTCAGTTCTCAGGTTAAATCCAGATCTTTTGAGGGCATGACATATTTCCAGATAAATAGCTTAATTGTAAAAATCCTCATTTTTAAAATTCTTCTTTGATGCCGTTCAGCACCACAGTTATTCTTCAAATTGCTGCATCCTATGTTTCCTCATTTAATGATATGGGTTGTCGCAGCCAATTGACATCACATAGTGAACAGAATGATGTCACTAAGCTATGAAGCCAGTTAGATCTGGCTATGGGATGCCAACATGGAGGGCAAGTAAAGCCAATTAGGTTAGGTAGAATGTTGTTTCCTACATCATCATGCATGGTTAACTGAGTAAGATGATGTTACAAAGATAAATATCCAGTAATATTTGTAGTGTCATTGTGGAGAGCAAGGATCACAAGTTCTAGAAAGTACTGACTTGCCCTGCATTTTCAAACATGTATGATCCCATTCAAAGCAATGCCCTGAACATTACCAAAATAAATGATTTTTGATGATGTTGAAAAATGTCTGTTTTCTGTTCAGCCTTAATTAAATACCTCTGAACAGTTGTAGGGAAATGATAAAATGGTTTTGTTAAAATTCCTTCAGCTTAAAAATCTTGTTTAAGTTTTTTTATTATTATTCCAGGTACACAACGGAAGGCAGCATCCAATTTTGTACCCAAATGGGATTCTATTCAAACCACAATTGTGATCCACCATAGTTAATCTGTTATGTTCTGCCAGCTTATCTCTTGTGAGGATGGATGCAGGTGTTCATACTGGGTTTGAGGCTTCAGGTTTAAACGCTCATGCTTGAAAATAATTTATCCCAAGATACAATTGAAATTGGCCAGTAACATCTGACATAATATAAATTAGGGATACTTCTGATAATCTCTGCCTTTGAATTTCATCCTGGATTTGGAATTCCGAATTACTTGGTCCTGGTGGCAGAGTGACATTTTGGGGGTTGTTTTTTGCCACTCTTTCCATGTTGATGTTGGGACATTGGAAATATTGCTGTACATGCACAGCTTGGTCTTACTATGGCTATCCGTTCCTGCCATTTGTTCATGCTGCTCCCCTCCTCCCTTAGGTAAGCCATATGTAAAAGTGATTCTGTGCATTAAAACAGCACTTCTTTTTAAGTAGTGAAAAGAACAGCAGTTGCATTTAAGTATAGTCCTTAAAAATTCCCTGCTTAAAAACAGGCCCAATCGACAACATTATATGTAATTCCAGAAATGGCCAGGCCAGTTTTATAGTATTAAAAAAAACCCACCCATCTCTTCCAACAGTGGGGAAATATGGGCACATTAGCTGAAAATGCTAAAAGACACATCAAGATACATCAGCTACTTGGTAATTCAGGACAAAGGCTGGCTTCGGGGGTACCCCAAATTGCAAATGTGGCACTTTAGAGAGTGTATTTCTCCATTCATTAAAAATGAGGCCGGAGTTCAAAGGCCACAGAGTGTACTGAATTTAAAGTGTCCATATGCAAACTGACCTAATCCTGACATTAGTAGTTGCAGTTGCAGTAAATAGAATGTTAGATATACACATAAAATATATATTTCAGCCACCTAAACATGGTTCAGAGCATGTAAATCATAAGATCATAATACAAATAGTAGCCTGTGTCCTACTACTTACTTGGGTGAAGTTTTAAACTTTCTTCTATCCTAAGGCACCTTTCTCCAATTTCTGTTGCTCCACCTCTGTCAGAAGTGCCAGAAGAGCTACATAAGCTGGAAGAAGTCTCCTTAGGCTGAAGGAGACCTTAAACTTTGCTGAACCAAGAGGTTGAGTGGTATAGGCCAAGCTCTGTGGCTGACCATATAAAGACACAATTCATAGATCACAACCAGGACAGTGAGTATCCCAAAATGATCTGCACTTTAACCTGGTTTTATTTCAGGCTGCACCATGCCAGAGAAATACTTCGGGGGGGAGGGGAATCTCTTCATTATCACATTTTGAACTCATTCTCTGCTACTTGCCTTTGCTTTGTAATCATTTTTACTGGCTAGTGTTTCTTTTCCCCTCCTACAGTGATTCCAAGCAATTAAGGATAATGTTGTGGCTGTGGTGTTATCATGGCCTACATCTCTAGCCATATTGGGCTCCAAAGCAAAGAAAGAGCAATACATGTAAAAGCAGCACTTTCTGGACTGATCATATGGTAGGGTTACCAGATGTCCTCTTTTTTTGATGTCCAGACTCTTTTTGGGCTCTTTTAAAAAAACTGATGGAAATGTCCTCTTTTTTTGTTGGAAGGTTAGGAATATTATCACATCTTTTAAAATAGGAGTAATTAAAATGAGATTTGTCATTAGTGATCAGTTGTTTGAAGTAGTCAACCAATTGGGTAATGATTGCCCTTGCTTCTGCATTGGTTAATTGCCCTCTTTCAACACAGTCCCGGTGGTGGTGGTGGTGGGGACACTGACAAAGGGATGACACTGTACACTCTCTAGATGAAGACCCCAAACCATTCACAGAGACTTTCCTGCTCCTCTTTAGCTCAGCCCTATTCTCAAGCACCTCTTCCATAAGAGGACCATTAACTTTTATGGAGACTTTCCTGCACCCAAACATATTTGTATGACATGTCTGCAGTGGTAAACATACCTGTGATATTTCATCACTTGAAATACTTATTTATTGTTTTCTTGGTATATTGTTTTCAGGTTTTCCAATACTGGATACATCTCAAAAAGGAAGTAAGAAACAATATTTTGTAAGCAATCCATGATCAACGGTTTTAAAGCATCTTCAGGCAACATATGTACATCCTTATGTAATACAATTGGAAGGATTTTGATTTTCACACTTGCTGCAAGGCACAAAATGGTTTAATAACAAAATGATTGATAGCTGTAGTTAAACAGAACATTAGCCTAATGACGTATGAAACTGTAGCACAGTTGTTAACTTATGTAGAAGCTGATTCCACACAGAGGAGATGAAGTCACCTTATATGGAGTCTGAAGTGGTTCAATGGTCTCACTAGGAATGTATCCTTTTGGCCTAGTCTTCTCATGAGAAGCACTTGTCAAACACATGCCATGCAACTGCTCATTACCCACTGATGTCAACCATGGCCACATCTTAACTTTGTGCAGACGTGCTCATAATGCAAGTATTGAGTAGAAGGTGATAGCAGTTAAAATGGGTGACTACTGCTGATAACTAAAACAGCTTATTTTCTGAATTATAAATGCAGGGCACATTATTATTTGAGATCAGTAACAATGAGCCTATTGGGTTTTTGCTGCAAAAGACTAACACGGTGACCCTTCTAGAACTTGCCACTTGCCACTATTAGATGAATAAATAATTCAAATGGTTACTATAAAGAATTGGACAGGAAAATCTGAACAGATGTAAAAAAAAAGGATAGTTGTCTACTAAAAAGCAGATAGTGGCTCCATATACAACATGATGGACATGGTAATATGAAGCACGTGTCTCAACAGTGCAGTCACCCATCTCAATCTACAACTGAACTAGATGAATAAAGAGGAAAGCAGTTGCACCAGCAGTTGCATCTCACATGAGGTGGCAATACCAGTACCACAGCACATGGTATAGTGCACCCAAGAGGAGGGAGCAGCATGGCCAGAAACACCTGCTCCAACACAAAACTGTTTCCCCCCATGGAGGGCAGCTTGAGTTCTTCAAATTTGTCATAATGAAACAAATTTCTGACATCTCATTTTAGACATCAAAAGGATGCTTTTTACTACATCAGGGGTTTTGTGCAGAGAAAATACAAAATCAAACTTCAGATTTATTTCAGTCAAACTCTTGTCAGAGAAAAGCCATTTCACATACCACATTTTATTGATGAGTTATTTTGCTGTTTTTGTTTGCACAAAAATAGACTTATGAATTGACATTGCAACAATCTACCTTGCCAAAGGGTTTCTGAAATCCAAAGATTCAGAAACAAAATCCTAGGAGTTGATGCAGACATGTGATATCTTTCATTTTCTACCACCCCAGGGTTTTGCCACCTCATTAGGATTATATTCTCCTGACTGTGTGAATGTCTTAGTTTGTGCAGAATGATAGTACTGTGGGAGCCTTCCTGACCTCCTCTGGCAGGCTATCCTACAAGGTGGAAGCCACCACAGACAATGTGCATTAGTGGGCAGTTACCAATCTTACTAATTGGCAGGGGGGAACTTTCATAACGTTTTTGTTGTGACCCCGCCCTGGGCCAGACTCGGGAACAGGTTCCTCAGAACATAACCAAGATGAGCGAGAGATCACCCTGGGGGAAGACCAGGAGGCTCAGGGGATGCTAGTGGATCCCCTGATTTTGTGGTGTCCTGCCCACTGCCAACCAGCTGGCTGGTGGAGGAAGCCCCGCCCCTAAGCCCCACCCCCAACAGCAACCATCAGCAGCCACCCATCTCCCTCCCCTCCTGCAAGGTTTAAAGGGCCCTTCAGCTGATCAGTGGGAGCACAGGGCCCACCGATCTGCTGGAGGGCCCTTTAAATCTTGCAGGAGGGGAGGGAGAGGGGTGGCCACTTGCTGCACTCCTGAACTCTAAGTGACAAATTCACTGCTTGGATTTCAAGTGTGCATGGCTCCCGCTTGCAAAAAGCACATAAAGGGTCCCTTTAAATGGTTTTTGCAAGCAGGGGCTGCGTGCACCTGAATTCCAAGTGCTGAATTCGCCACTTGGAGTTCAGATGTCCAGGGCGCCTGCTTGCAAAACCATTTAAAGGGAAGTTCCTTTTAAATGGTTCTTGCAAGCCAGCACCAACGGTGCCTTCCATGAGACTGCATCCCTAATGTGATGACATCACTTCTGTGTGATGTCATTGTGTTGGGGATGTCCCTTCCCCCTCCAAGAATGCCCCCCAATTCCCCCACCAGCAATGAAACAGGACCTGGCAACCCTAGGAATAAGTGAGGCCTTTTGGTGTCCAGAATATTTAAGCCCTGTGCTAAGTAGATAACCTTTTTGATTCAACCAGTTTGTGTGGCCAGCTTCCTTTGGTACTACCTGTGGACCTGGATGTAGCACCCATTGTATGTAGCTATTGAGACTGCCACCCTGACTGAAGTGATCTTTAGAAGGCTGGACCTGCCCTGCAGCTACTAGGTGAACCCCTTGCTTATGAGGAATCCTTTGACTACTACAAGCCTTTGTTCTAGGAGCCAAAACAGTTTTGTTCAATGTGCAAAACAGAAATATGTGAACTATAGTGGAATAGAACAGTCCAGAAGGGCATCTTCATACGGAAGTGGGGAGTAGGTATTGCCTTCCCCTTTACCTTTGTAATCCCACATTCTGGATCATTCACATTATGTCAGCCTGGGCAGTTTGCTGGTCACATTGCCATTAAATTTTGATTTCCTAAACCTATTGCATTGTTCATTGGATGTCCTATACTGTGTGATTACATTTCCCCCCTCTTTTGTACTCTGTAATCTGCCTTGTATTTTAGTGAGAAAGGTGGGCTATAAATAAATAAGCTAAATAAAATAACCTTTCCATTGGAGAATCCTAAGTGTGTACATTTGCTCTAAAAGTGGTGCTTCTTTATGCATAATTTGTACAGTGGACATGAACATCTGGGGGAGCTAAAATGAGGGATGAGGGATGGAGATTTTTAAGGGCTTCTCTACTTTTCATACCATAATTGGAGTTCTGCATCTGATCGTATATGTAGTCATATATGTAGTCTTACCCCAGCCTACTTTCTCCTTAGTTCCGTCTTTTTCAATTCCATGGGCTAGATCAAAAGTACTGTGAGCTGAACTCCACGTGTGAAACAAAACTTTCCTCTCAGATCAAACCCAGAACATCCCAATTCAGAAAGGAACAAGACAAGGGTGCCCACTCTCACCCCTTTTGTTCATTTTTGGTCTAGAAACGCTAGCGGATATGGTGAGGAAAGATAAAAATATTATGGGACTTAAGATTAAAGGTGAGCAATACAAACTACAAGCTTTTGCTGATGATCTGGTCTTTATAATGGAAGAACCAACGATGTCTATTACCCATCTAATGAGACAAATACAAGACTATGGGGCGATAGCAGGATTAAAAATTAATATCAAGAAAATGAAGATTTTAACAAAAAATTGTGACAAGAAATAAATAAATAAGATCCAACAAATTACAAACATAGAGGTGGTGAGCAAAGTAAAATACTTAGGAATTACGATAACAACCAAAAATATACAAGTATATGATAATAACTATAAAGTCTTACTAGAAGAGATTAGGAGAGACTTACAGAAGTGGCAAGACCTACATATCTCGTTTATGGGAAGAATTGCCACAATAAAAATGTCTACTCTACCACGTTTCTTATTCTTAGCACAAACCATCCCAATCCTTAAAAACAATAAGCTTTTCGACGAATTAGATCAAATAACAAGAAAATTTATCTGGCAAGGAAAAAGACCAAGGATCAAATGGAAACTACTACGAGATAAAAAAAGAAAGAGGAGGAGTTCGCATCCCAGATTGGCAACTGTATTATAAAGTGGCAGCGATGGGGTGGATAAGAGATTGGTTGATATTAAAAAATGAGAGAATGCTAAAGCTAGAAGGTCATGACCTATACATGGGCTGGCATGCCTATGTATGGTATGACAAAGAACAGATACAACAACACTTCCACAACCACATAATAAGAGGCGCACTAATCAAAATATGGAGGACCATAAAAGGAAAATTTTATGAGAAGATACCGGGATGGGTCTCACCATTAGAGGCGTTTATATTGCCAAATTTGATGAGTGGAAGTAAGAAAGCGAGTTACGAAGTACTATTGACTAAGGAAAAAGAATTAAAATCCTTTGAAACCCTAAAAGAATTAAACATCAACTTAACAATCTGGGAGAAAAACCAGCTAAAATCTAGATTTGCAAAAGACGAAATAAGAGACTTTGAAATATCGATGTCAGAACTAGACAAAATCTGGCTCTCAACATCGGATAAAGCAATACAAAAATTGTATAGTTTTCTATTAAAGGATGAGACAAAGGATGAAAATATAAAACCAAGCATGAAGGCATGGATGAAAGACATAGGCCAAGAAATAAACATGGAAAAGTGGAATAAAATGTGGAAATCAATAAAACTATTAAAGTCTACTTCATACAAAGAAAATATTTTTAAAATGCTCTATCGGTGGCATTGGTCTCCAGACAAAATAGCAAAATGCTACAAAAACACATCGGGTACCTGTTGGAAATGCAAGAAAAATGTAGGCACCTATTTTCATGTCTGGTGGAGATGCGAGAAAGTAATAAAATTTTGGAAAGTAGTTCAAAAACTAATAACAGAAATACTAGAAGTGGAACTAAAGTTGATACCAGAAACGTATTTACTTAATATATTACCAGAGGGGATTACATTTAATGATGTATGTATAATACTTTATATCCTTACGAGCTCAAGAATTCTTCTGGCAAAATGCTGGAAATTGGAAAAAATACCAAGTACAGAAGAGTTAATTACAAGAATTATGGAAATAAAAGAAATGGATAAATTAAATATGATATTGTTGGCAAAAGATGAAAGTCTATTCAAAAAAAGATGGCACAAACTAGATAATTGGATAGAAGCAAATGTATAAAGAACCTCCAAAGAATGTTATGTATCAGAAATGTTGGCTTTGTTGTTTTTGTTGTAAAATCTGAAAATAAACGTGTTTTTTTTAACTTTCCTCCTGTCTTTACCCCACTGCAACTCACAGCACCTCTCTTCAATACACTGTTCCTAGGAGTCAGTGGACTCCCCCCAGAATTATGTGATCGGTGGGGCTGCAGTGGGAAAGAGGAATAAGCAAAAAACAAACGTTATTTCCTCCACTTGTAGAAGTTTAGATCAAGTCCCAGCTCTGCACTACCCATTGTTTCCCTGGGTTCCTGTTTTGTTCAGCCACTAACTATTTTGTTCGAGTTCCTTCACCACCCTGTCTTTTGACCAACTTACCTAGCCTTTCTCCATCACTTCCCCATAGAACATATCCTCCTACTCCTAAACACTATGAAGTTTCTTCAGAAATCTCTTTCAGTTTTACCCTTCATTGCTTCATCTGTCCCAAGTACTCATCCTTCTGCTTTTTTAGTCCATTGCCTACTCTGTACCCTTCCTTCAGTCTCTTTGCTCTATATTCCTTCATTTTACTACCACCCAGAACCTCTTCCCAGTCTCTAACTATTCCCTGTGTGAAAATTTTAGTTTTATCTCAACTGACAATATTCCCTTCTGTTGCAGAATTTGGATGGTAAACTGCTTTATAATCTAAGCAACTGAACATTCAGAATATAACTTCAGTTCATCTAATCAGTGTCACTAGCTCAATACAACATATATATGTTCATAGCTGTACATTCTTTTTAAATTGTATTCCTACATGAGGAGATAAAGGATATAGGAAAATAGAGGACTAAACAGTTCCATTTGTGCTACTTTCCTTAGACAGTTCAATTAATTAACAATCAGATTTAGACTATACAAGACCAAGTATTCATTCATGCTGGATATGTCTTTTCTGGATGCTTTCTTTAGTAAACCAACATGCCCCCTTGACTGACTAATTTTGGAGGCCAAGGCTATGTTCAGGAATATTTTATTGGCTGTGGCTCTTGCACTCTGTCAGAATACTGGGACACAGCCCAAAAACTCCTCATAAATTCAGACACTTCCATGCTTCAGTTCACCAAACTTTACTCCCAGCGACATTTGTTCTCTCCCAACAATATGCAGCCTCATCAACTAAAATTGAAAATCCTACTGATGCATTTGCTGCATCCACAATATAATTTTCTCAGTATTTTGACCACATATTTCAGCCAATTCACTCTGGGCTTGAAATGACGTGTAACATGGTCCAACTAGCATGTTTTCCAATTCAAGCATCCCCCCTCTGCCGCTCCAGAACTCATCTATTCCTTACATATTTCTTGCACTCATATTTTAGCTTCAGGTACACAGAGATAGGTAATGATTTCTCTCTGATAGTTCTTTGGATAATTGGTTGTACTTCCTATAGTTGTACTGAATGTTACAAATATTCAAACCATATGAATTTTCAAGTTTTACCAACCTAATTTTGAATGATTTTTTAAGTTAAAATATAAATTTTGAATGTGAATTTTGCTTAAGAAATTCAAGTGGTTGAGACCAGTTGTTATCTATTTTGCGTAAACTGTGAAACACTAAATACTATCATGTCATCTGCTAGATACACTTGGATGCAAGTAATCAAGCTATGCTAAGAGCAGTTTCCTGGGAGTAAGCCCCACAGAACAGATTTGAGTAGGATTCTGAATAACCTGCTTGGGATTATTCTCAAGTATTATTGTGTACCTGCCATGTACATTATCAGATATTAAACAACACTGATGTCAACTGTTAAATATTATGAAACAGCATCAACTGTTGAATGTAAACTATTAAATTTTAATTACTAATACTAATTGTGAATCCCTTCCCATCACTTTACAGCTTCAGAGAACACAATCCCAGCCCTAGGTTACCTCTTGCTGAGTGCCCTAAACCTCATAAGATCTCTCCCTCCCCCCTCCCTCCCTCCCTCTTTCTTTCTTTCTTTCTTTCTTTCTTTCTTTCTTTCTTTCTTTCTTTCTTTCTTTCTTTCTTTCTTTCTTTCTTTCTTTCTTTCTTTCTCCTGCCCTCCCCTACACAGCAGGGCTCAGGGCAGGTCAGAACAATAAGTATACACTAAATTTAAAACAATTAAAACATATTCCACAATATTAAAATGTATACAATATCAACTAACACAAGATGGTAGTCAGACACAAATTGACAGGTGCTCCCCAAAGCTTCAGTATGTGTGTCCATAGAAGAAAACCAGGTACTGTGCAATTGGCAGAAAAGCCCTGACCCCGGAGGGTCTCTGGACGGTTTACACAGCCGTTTATCCGTAACTAGGGCCACATTATTTGTATGGGGGGGGATAACCTACCAGCACCCCGAACGCGGGCTAAGTTGTTATTTTTAGTTCCTGGTTTGGCTCGTTGTTCAGTCCCTGGCAGCTCTTCGGCGCTTCACTTCCTGGCGCCCGGAGCAGGTCTTAAACCGTGGCTCATTGTGGTGGGCTTCACCCGGTGCTCGGCAACGCACCAGCCGCAGCTCTGGTTCCGTCCCACAGGCTCCACTGCGCCGCATTGCCACGCCATCACCTCGCCATCGCCTCCACACCACAACTCTGCCTCCGTCCAGCCTCGCGCACGCCGGGTCACCAGGGCCAACTCCACTACCGCCGTCGCCGCCATTGCCGCCGTCGCTCCTTGCCGCACGTCCTCGTAAGGAGGAGGGGTGCCCCCTGCCACCTAGGGCAGGTACCGATTTTATCTACTTGCGTTTTACACACTTTCGAACCGCTGGGTGGACGGGAGCTGGGACTCGGGACGGGAGTTCACCCCGGCCACGGTGGGTCTCGAACAGCCGTAATGGCTGTTCAATGTTGTTATAGCAGGCGTTTAACTGCCTGCGCCACCGCATAGATGTTGGTCTATGGAGCGTAAAGCTCTTTAAGGGTACTGCAGATCAAATTTCTATCAAATTTTTACGTTTTTAGCACAGGG